>NC_135975.1:32029353-32071853 GCF_053455715.1 Rhinoraja longicauda
CGTCCGGGCCTACATAGTCTGGACCTACATTGTGAGGCTTACAGTGTCCAGGCCTACAGCGTCCGGGCCTACAGCCACCCCCGGGCCGAGTGTCCGGGCCTACAGCGCCCCCCGTGTCTAATACGGGACAAGAGCGGTCCCGTACGGGACAAACCAATTTAGCCCAAAATACGGGATGTCCCGCCTAATACGGGACAGTTGGCAACCCTAAGCTCATTCCAGAAACAGACTATCCTCTGAGTCAAAAGGTTGCCCATGAGGTCCCTCGTAAATCTTTCCCCTCTCACCTTTAGCCTAATGTCCTCAAATTTTAGAATCCTCTACCCTGAGAAAAAGATCACAGTGATCGTTTATTTTACCCTCATAACCCTGTGCAACTCCATAAAGTTACCCCTCAGCCTCCTGCACTCCAGAAAAAAGGTCCCTGCCTACCCAACCTTTCCTAACAACTGAGTGCTCTTGTAACCTTTTCGGCGCCAGACACGTGGCGAGGTTTTGCGTACTTTATGCATTGTATGCAAAAACAAAGGATTTCATTGTCCCGAGGTGCACGTGACAATGAAGTATCATTGCCTCATGGTAAGAATCTCTGGTGCTCGCAAGTCCGTTCTGCATCATTTCCAACAGAATGACATGCTTCCTAGAGCTTGGCGACCAGAACTGCAAGTGTGGTCTCACCAAAGAGTCGTACAGTTATCTCACGATGTCCAGACTTTGTACTCATTACAACTTCTTAATCAAGGCAACACTTGATACAAGGAGCAAACGGTCTTCACAATATCTCCAACTGGAGTGAAACAAAAACCAAACAGAACCCAACCACATGCATTCAGAGAAATGTGAGGTGTTGCGTTTTGGAAAGTCCAACATGGGCAGGACCTACACAGTGAATGATAGGGCTCTGGGGACTGTTACAATACAATACAATACAATATATCTTTATTGTCATTGTACCCAGGGATACAACGAGATTGGGAATGCGCCTCCCATATGATGCAATAATTTAAGTAATTTAGACAGCAGCAACCCAACGAAACGAAACAGTTGTAACAGTTTTGGACAGGGTAAAGTGCAAGTTGATCTATGCGTTGTGGCCATCCGGCTCAGCAGGACCGGTTCATAGCAGCTATGGCCCTGGGGATGAAGCTGTTCCTGAGTCTGGAGGTGCGGGCGTAGAAGGCCTTGTATCGTCTGCCCGATGGAAGGAGTTCGAACAGACTGTTGCAGGGGTGTGAAGAGTCTTTGTGGATGCTGGTGGCTTTTCTGAGGCATCGTGTGTTGTAGATGCCCTCCAAGTCTGGTAGCTGTGTTCCGATGGCCCTCTGAGCTCTATGGACTACCCGCTGTAGAGCTTTCCTTTCTGCCTCCGTGCAGCTGAGGTACCACACAGGGATGCCATGCGTTAGGATGCTCTCTATGGTGCAGCGGTAGAAGGTCGTCAGCAGCTGTTGGGGTAGACCAGACTTTTTCAGTGTTCTTAAGTAGAACAGTCTTTGTTGTGCCTTCTTGACCAGCGCAGCAGTGTTATTGGACCATGTTAGGTCCTCCGAAATGTGAGTGCCCAGAAACTTGAAGCTGGACACTCTCTCCACACTGTCCCCGTTGATAGAGATCGGGGCATATTCCCCGTTATGTGACCTACGGAAGTTGATGATCAGCTCCTTGGTCTTGGTGGTATTTAGGGACAGGTTGTTATCCGAGCACCAGTCCGCCAGGTTCTGCACCTCCGCTCTATAGTTTGTTTCATCCCCGTTGGTGATCAGCCCGATCACCGTTGTGTCGTCTGCAAACTTGACAATGGTGTTGGTGTCGAATGCAGGAACACAGTCGTGTGTGAAGAGGGAGTAGAGCATGGGGCTCAGAACACAGCCCTGTGGTGTGCCGGTACTCAGGGTGATAGTGGAGGACAGGTGCGGGCCCATTCTCACTGCCTGCGGTCGTTCCAGCAGGAAGTCCAGGATCCAGTCACATAATGACGAGCTGAGGCCTAGCTGGTGGAGTTTGGTGATGAGCTTGGTGGGGATGACCGTGTTGAAGGCGGAGCTATAGTCTATGAATAGCATCCTCACGTACGTGCCCTGTCTCTCTAGGTGAGTCAGGACAGTGTGAAGAGCCAGAGAGATGGCGTCCTCTGTGGATCTATTTGCCCTGTATGCAAATTGATGTGGGTCCAGTGAGTCAGGGATGCTGGATTTGATGTGTGAGAGGACCAGCCTCTCAAAGCACTTCATGACTATCGGCGTTAGGGCAACCGGGCGGTAGTCGTTCAGGTTGGAGATCTTTGCTTTTTTCGGCACCAGAACTATGATAGCCGACTTCAGGCACTTGGGGACCGTAGCTAGAGATAGTGACAGGTTAAAGATCCTGGTGAATACCTCAGCCAGCTGTTCAGCACAGTCCTTCAGTACCCTTCCTTGAACTCCATCCGGTCCTGCAGCCTTGCGTGGGTTGACCCTTTGCAGAGCACGTTGTACCTCCTGTGTGCTCAGTTGCAAGACTTGTCCCACCGCCTCGGCTGGGGTTCTTTCACTCAAGGTGGTTTTGCCAGTTTCAAAGCGGGCAAAGAAGGTGTTAAGCTCGTTGGTCAGTGCCATATCGCTGTGGGGGCAGGCAGGGCTGCTCTTGTAGCCAGTGATGTCCCTGACACCCTGCCACATGCTTCTGGTGTCCGTGGTGTTGAAGTGGTCTTCCACCCGTTGCCTATGGGTGTATTTGGCCCTTTTAATACCTTTGCTCAGGTGTGATCTGGCAACACTGTATGCTGAAGTGTCACCAGATTTAAAGCAGAGTTATAGAGCAGAGTGCAGGTACACAGTTCCTTGAAGGTAGTGTGACAGGTAGATAGAGTGGTCAAAAAGGCTTTTGACACATGGGGCTACATCAGTCAGCGGATTGAGTATAGAAGTTGGGAGGTCATGTTGCAGTTGTATAAGACCTTGGTGATGCCGCATTTAGAGTATCGTGCTCAGTTCCCAGCACCATGTTATCGGAAAGATGTGTTCAAGTTGGAAAGGGACCAGAGAAAATTTACGAGGTGGTTGCCAGGACTCGAGGGCCTGAGCTATAGGAAGAGGTTGAGCAGGCTGGGACTCCGTTCCTTGGTGCGCAGGAGGATGAGGGGTGATGTACAAAAATCATCAGAGGTCAAATCAGAGAGATACACAGAGTCCCTTGCCCAGAGCAGGGGAATCGAGGACCAGAGGACTCAGGTTTAAGGTGAAGATTTAATAGGAATCTGAGGGGTAACTTTTTCACACAAAGGGTGAACAAAAGTATGTATGGAACGAGCTGCTGGAGGATATATATAATGTAAGAAAATAACTGCAGATGCTGGTACAAATCGAAGGTATTTATTCACAAAATGCTGGAGTAACTCAACAGGTCAGGCAGCATCTCAGGAGAGAAAGAATGGGCGACGTTTCGGGTCGAGACCCTTCTTCAGACTGATGTCAGGGGGGCAGGACAAAGGAAGGATATAGGTGGAGACAGGAAGACAGAGGGAGGTAGTTGGGGCAGGGACTATCGCAACGTTTATGAAACATTTAGTACATGGGAGTAGCGTAGATGGGACATGTTTCTCAGTGTGCACAAGTTGGGCCGAAGGGCCTGTTTACACTTTGTATGACTCTACGACTCTCCCAATAGAACATCAATGCAAAAATGAGTAGCATCAGAGCAGGTGTAAGGCCATTCGGCCCCTCAAACTGCTTTGCCATTCAGCCAGAGCTTCTGCAACCGCACTGCGTCCTCACACTACACCGCTTAACTGCACTACTCCAGATCCGTGGATCAAGAGAAAACAGTCAAGAATGTTTATCTGTCGTATCTACCAGCAATGTGACAATGAAATTCTCCCTTGCAGCAGATAAACAGGCCTGTTAAATGCAATAACGTACGGATATAATATAATAAGCAAAAGAAATCAATAAATTAATAACCGTAATACAATGTAACTATAATAAACCAAATTCCGTAGTGCAACGAAATAGGCCCTTCGCCCCTCCAACTTGATGCTGACCAGCAATCCCTACACACTAGCACTATCCTACACACTCAGAACAAATTACAATCATTACCAAAGCCAGTTAACCTGCGAACCTGTATGTCTTTGGAGTGTGTGGAAACCAGAGCAACTGGAGAAAACCCACTCAGTCACGGGGAGAAAGTACAAACTTCGTACAGACAGCACCCGTAGTCAGGATCGAACCGGGGTCTCTGGCGCTTTAAGGCAGCAACTCTACCGCTGCGCCGCTCCTGAGCCCGTAGAAGTTCACAATTGCCTGAGGTGGACATCATACAGTGTTCAAGAGCCTGGTGGTTGTTGGGAAGAAGCTGTTCTTCTATTGGGTGGTCACGTTTTTCAGGCTCTCATCCCGATGGTAAGGGTGAAAGGAGAGATGATTGCAGGAACATTCTGAAGTCCATCTCTGTTCCGAACAAAAGGCTCCGATAGATACATTTGGCCATACAGCATGGAAACAGGCCCTTCGGCCCAACTTGCCCATGCCTACCTACCAAGCTACCCCATCTATATTAGATCCACCCGCCCGAGTTTGACCCATATCTCCTCAAACCTTTCCTATCCGCGTGTCTGTCCAAATGTCTTTTGAACCTCGACAGCTTCTACAGCTAGATGCAGGGAAAATGTTCCCAATGTTGGGGGAGACCAGAACCAGGGGACACACAGTCTAAGAATAAAGGGGAGGTCATTTAAAACTGAGGTGAGAAAAAACGTTTCCACCCAGAGAGTTGTGAATTTGTGGAATTCTCTGCCACAGAAGGCAGTGGAGGCCGATTCACTGGATGGATTTAAAAGGGAGTTAGATAGAGCTCTGGGGGCTAGTGGAATCAAGGGATATGGGGAGAAGGCAGGCACGGGTTACTGATTGTGGATGATCAGCCATGATCGCAATGAATGGCGGTGCTGGCTCAAAGGGCCAAATGGCCTCCTCCTGCACCTATTTTCTATGTTTCGCTTGGAAACTTCTTCAGGCTAAATGAAATTGCCCTGACAGCACAGCATAGTCAGTGTATTCATATCTGACCTGCTGCACAAATCACCCCTCATTGCTACTTTCCCCGATGTTTTAGAAAATCAATATGACCTTCAACACTTGCATGGCGGTGGGCTGACGTTTGCTCGGTCGATGTAAAGGTAAAGCTACAGCCAGAGGCCAGGCAGGAGAGATCAGTGAAGTTTACAGTTCATTCAACACAAGGTCCTTGGCCTTACCATCCGTTCACCTCCCCTCCTGTACCTGTCAACGACCCCCCCCTCCCCCTCTCCCTCTCCCCCTCTCCCTCTCCCACCCCACCCACCACCCCCTCTCTCCTCTCCCCCTCTTCCCCTGTCTCCATCTCCCTCCCCCCTCCCCTTCCTCCCCTCCGCTCTATCCCCCATCTCCCACTCTCTCTCCCCCTCTCTCCTCCCTCCCTTTCCCCCTTCTTTCTTCCCCTCTCCGCCTGTCTCCCTCTCCCCCCTACCCACTACCCTCCCCTCCCCCTCTTTCCCCACTTCCTTCCCCCCTTCCTTCCCCCTCTCTCGAACACACCATCGCCCCTCCCTCCTCCCCTCCCTCTTTCTTTCTTCTCTCTCCTCCAACCGTCTCCCTCTCCCCCTCCCCTCTTCGCTCCCCCCTCTCCCCCCCCTACCCTCTCTCCTCCCCTCCCCCTCTCTCCCCCTTCCTACCCACTCTCTCCCCCACATCATCTCCCCTCCCTCCCTTCCAGCTCGACACCCCGCAAGTATAAATCCCTGAGCACAGGCCGAATTGACGGGTTAATAACCAGAAGAAGGATCTACCAACAGGCGCACTTTTAAAGCCACATCCACTGACCCTGAACAAATCAAGGGTCCTCTTCCCCCCTGCCGGTCAGACTCTCTCTCCTTCAGTCAATTTAGCCATCGTGATTTAAGGTGACACCGTGCCGTTATAAGACACCCCTCTCCTCGACTAACCCTTGTCCAACTCAACGGCAGCAGAACCTCCCCGAGACTGGAGAGCTTCATCCCAAACCTCCCTGTCACAGGGACGGCTGGGTGAGACCCCTGTCCTCCAGAGATGCTGCCTGAGCCGCTGAGTTACTCCAGCGATCTGGGTCTACTTTTGATACCCCTTCCTCAATGGCTGTAGCTGTCTGTGCATGTGTACTGAGTTTCAACGCAGTGAGTTTAAGCAGGTTTTTGAACAAAGTGAGAGAGACACACACTCACTCTCACACACACAGGGTTCAACTCTAATCTTAACTAGTTTTTTTTTAAAGTGCAAGCGTACTTTTACGAAGGGATTTCCATCTGTACAGCCTTATGGAGACCCCAATCAGTTTAAATAAGAGAATTGCCATCATTTTTAGTTTAGAGATATAAGGAAGTGCAGATGCTGGTTTACAACAGAAAACACTTTAGTTTAGAGTCTGAAGAAGGGTTCCAACCTGAAGCGTCGCCTATCCAATTTTTCCAGAGGTGCTGTCGGTCCCGCTGGGTTATTCCAGCACTTTGTGTCTTACAGCACCAGGGACCCGGGTTCGATCCTGTCTACGGGCGCTGTCTGTACGGAGTTTGCACGTTCTCCCTGCGACCCTGTGGATTTTCTCCGAGTGCTCCGGTTTCCTCCCACACTCCAAAGACGTGCGGGTTTGTAGGCTCGGTGAATTGTCCCTAGTGTGTAGGATAGAACTAGTGTGCAGGGAGATTGTTGGACAGCGCGGACTCGGTGGGGCAGAAGGACCTGTTTCTGCTCTGTATCTCCAAACTAAACTAATCGAGCAGATATTGTGCATTACCTGAAATATCTTTCAACCGTTTGGCAGCAGACTGGAAGCTCTTTATCCACAACATTGCAGAACAACAAAAAAAAACAGTTGACATCCATTTAATGTAATACAAGGAGCTGGAGAGGCTGGTTTGCAAAAATAGACACAAAGTGCGTTGTAACTCAGCGGGTCAGGCAGCATCTCTGGAGAACATGGACAGGTAACGTTTGGGGTCGGGGCCCTTCTTCAGACCTATTGTAGTTGGGGCAGGGGGGATGGAAGAGAAGTGGGGGCAGATTATAGGCAAGAGAAATAAGGAACTGCAGATGCTGGTTAACACAAAAGGACACAAAGTGCTGGAGTAACTCAACGGCTCAGGCAGCATCTCTGGAGAACATGGATAGGTGACGTTTCACAGAGTGCTGGAGTAACTCAGCGTGTCAGGCAGCATCCCTGGAGAACCTGGATAGGTGACGTTTCTGATCGGGAGGTAGACACAAAATGCTGGAGTAACTCAGCAGGTCAGGCAGCATCCCTGGAGAACATGGATAGGTGACGTTTCTGGTCGGGACCCTTCTTCAGTCTACTAATCCATTTCTGCATTCGTAGTTTTACAATTGAGTTACAGCAGAACCGACTCAATTGAAAACCGAGAAAAGTCTAAAAATAGATGACTGTTTTCACTATTCAAGGGGTTAAACATTTGTTCAAATCAAGGGACGAAATTGTGCAGAGAGTGGTGAATGTAGACAAGAAATGTACTCGCGTTACACAGACATTGAAGTTAAACGTTTGTTTCCAGGCTGACTTAGACAATAGACAACAGACAATAGGTGCAGGAGTAGGCCATTCGGCCCTTCGAGCCAGCACCACCATTCAATGTGATCATGGCTGATCATTCTCAATCAGTACCCCGTTCCTGCCTTCTACTCAGTTGTTACTGGAGGTGAACACATGTTGTAATCGTGTACTGGTTACCCGCAAATGGTGTTAAGCTTTTTAACGGAGATCAAATGCAGAAATAATATGTAGGAAGGAAACTGCAGATGCTGGTTGAAACCAAAGACAGACACAGAATGCTGGAGTGACTCAGTGGGTCAGGCAGCATCTCTGGAGAGAAGGGACGGGTGAAGGTTTCCGATCCAGACCCTTCTCCAGAAATGCTGCCGCCTCTCCCGCTGAGTCACTCCAGCATTTTGTGTCTTTGCAGAAACAATACGCTTGTCAAGAATGAGTAAGAATGGCTGAGGCAGTTTAACTCTTCATTATAAACCTACAAAAAGGTATCGTAGTTCATCAGACGGTCGGCAGAGAGAAGAAATAGCCAAGTGAAATCACATGTCTTGCCCTGGTTTAATCCAATAGACAATAGACAATAGGAGCAGGAGCAGGCCATTCGGCCCTTCGAGCCAGCACCGCCATTCAATGTGATCATGGCTGATCATTCTCAATCAGTACCCCGTTCCTGCCTTCTCCCCATACCCCCCTGACTCCGCTATCCTTAAGAGCTCTATCTAGCTCTCTCTTGAATGCATTCAGAGAATTGGCCTCCACTGCCTTCTGAGGCAGAGAATTCCACAGATTTACAACTCTCTGACTGAAAATGTTTTTCCTCATCTCCGTTCTAAATGGCCTGCTCCTTATTCTTAAACTGTGGCCCCTGGTTCTGGACTCCCCCAACATTGGGAACATGTTTCCTGCCTCTAACGTGTCCAACCCCTTAATAATCTTATACGTTTCGATAAGATCCCCTCTCATCCTTCTAAATTCCAGTGTAGATAAGCCTAGTCGCTCCAGTCTTTCAACATATGACAGTCCCGCCATTTCGGGAATTAAGCTAGTAAACCTACGCTGCACGCCCTCAATAGCAAGAATATCCTTCCTCAAATTAACCTAGTAAACCTACGCTGCACGCCCACAATAGCAAGAATATCCTTCCTCAAATTTGGAGACCAAAACTACACACAGTACTCCAGGTGCGGTCTCACTAGGGCCCTGTACAACTGCAGAAGGACTGCAGAAGGACCTCATATTTCGCCCGGGCAGCTTACAACCCAACGGTATGAATATTGAAGATGGACGCATCAAGCTGGAGTAACTCAGCGGCTCAGGCAGCATCTCTGGTGAACAAGGAATAGGTGACGTTTCGGATGGAGACCCTTCTTCAGACCGAGAGTCAGCGGAAAGGAAAACGGGGAATATAGATGGCGATGCAGGGAGATATAGAACGAATGAATGAAAGATATCCAAAAAAGTAACGATGATAAAGGAAACAGGCCATTGTTAGCTGTTTGTTTGGTGAGGATGAGTTACAGACAATGAGACTCAACAAGACGACTTTGAAGCTGGTACCACTTGGGTGGACGAGGGGTGGAGAGAGAGGGGATGCAAGGATTACTTGAAGTTAGAGAAGTCAATATTCATTCAAGGGTTGTAAGCTGCCCATGCGAAATACGAGATGCTGTTCCTCCAATTTGCGCTGGGCCTCACTCTGACAATGGAGGAGGCCCAGGACAGAAAGGTCAGACTGGGAATGGGAAAGGGTTTGGCAACCGGGAGATCAGGTAGGTGCAGGCGGTATGAATATTAATTTCTCTCATTCCAAGTAACCCTTGCACTCCCTCTCTCTTCATCCCTTGCCCATCCTCATTCTCCGACCGGTCTGACTGTCCTGATTAAACTTTACATTGTGTGCCGATTTGTCATCTTCCACATAGCTAACAATGATCTATTACACAATTTCCCTGAGCTTTGTCCCCTTTGATCTCTAGTTTCCACGCCTTACCCTTCCATATCTCTCGTTTCCCACTCCCTTGACTCTCAGTCTGAAGAAGGGTCTCGACCCGAAACGTCACCCGTTCCTTCTCTCCAGAGATGCTGCCCGACCCGCTGAGTTACTCCAGCATTTTGTGTCCATCTTTTGTTATCTCGAGTAAGTCGGCAGGCATGGCCTCTCAAACAAGGGTCCCTGACAAACTTCAGAGAGGGATGATATCTTTACACCGTTTGTAGCAATCAGGAAACAGCCGCATTACATTCACTTGAAAGTGAGATCTGCTTTGGGAGTTTTAAACACACAAGTGCAGGGTTGCCAACTGTCCCGTATTAGCCGGGACATCCCATATTTTGGGTTAAATTGATTTGTCCCGAATGGAACCGCCCTTGTCCCGTATTAGGCCCGGGTGCAGCTGTAGGCCCGGACACTGTAGGCCCCGACACTGTAGGCCCCGACACTGTAGGCCCCGACACTGTAGGCCCCGACACTGTAGGCCCAGACACTGTAGGCCCCGACACTGTAGACCCCGACACTGTAAGCCCCGACACTGTAGGCCCCGCTGCTCTAGGCCCGGACACTGTATCCCGGGGGCCGCTGCAATCGCTGACAGTGTAGGCCGGGGCGCCACCTAATGGAGGTTGCATAGCAACCCGCCTCTCGGCCCCGGGCGGCCGCCATTGGTGGAGCGGGAGCACGTGGCCGCTGGCTGGGTGAGGTCACGTGAGGCACGGGGCGGTGACGTCACTTTGTCCCGTATTTGGGCGTGAGGAAGTTGGCAACCCAACACGCGTGCCACAGGGCTTTGCACCTAGCCAACTCAACAATCTCTCCCAAACCCAGCCCAGCTAAAACCCTAACCGTGAGACCAACCTAACCCAATGGTATGAATATTGACTTCTTAACTTCGTAACCCTTGCTTTCCCCGCTTTCTCCATCCCTCCCCGTCCGAGTTCTCCTTCCAGTCTGATTGTCCCCCTGATTAAATGTTATCTCTGTTTGCTTCATTGTTACCTTCCCCTAGCTAACAATGCTCTATTCTATCATGTTCCTTGATCTCCATCCCCTTTGATGGTCTTGTTTTCACACCTTAACCTTCCATCTCTTTGTGTCTCCCTCTCCCCTGACTCTTAGTCTGAAGAAGGGTCTCGAGCCGAAACGTCACCCCTTCCTCCCTCCATCCACAGATGTAGCCTGTCCTGCTGAGTCACGCCAGCAATTTGTGTCTATCATCAACCCGCCAAATAGGCATAAAATGCTCAAGGACATTGATGGGAAAAGTGTGAAGCCCAGACTCAGTACAAATCATGAGGGGTCTAAATAGAATAGATGCTCAGAGTCTTTTACCCAAAGTAAGGGAATGAAGAACTAGAGAACATAGGTTTGAGGCTCGAGGGGAAAGATTTAATAGGAACCTGAGGGGCAACCTTTTCATACAGAGTGTGGTGGGTATTTGGGACCAGCTTCCAGAGCAGGTAGTCGAGGCAGAAACTATAACATCGAAAAGACATTTGGACAGGTCCATGGATAGGAAAGGTTGAGAGGGATATGTGGACCAAACGTGGGCAGGTGGGACTCTTGTAGATGGGGCTTCATGGTCAGCATGGGCAAGCTGGGCCGAAGGGCCTGTGTCCATACTCTATGACTCTATGACTCTATGACTAATTGAAAACATTGCTGACAACTTGACCCTGTTTCATGGAACATAGCAATGTTTGTGTTGAACCTGATGCCAAGTTAAACTAATCTCAGATAGACACAAAGTGCTGGAGTAACTCAGCGGGTCAGGCAGCATCTGTGAAGAAAGAGGATGGGTGACAATTCAGGTCAGAACCTGGAGAAGGGTTCACCCATCCTCTTGTCACCCATCCTCTTTCTCCAGAGATGCTGCCTGACCCGTTGAATTACTCCAGCACTTTTTGTTAATCTTCGGTATAATCCAGCATCTGCAGTTCCTTCCTAAACTAATCTTCTGTACGTGATCCATATCTAGAGTTGCCATCTGTCCCGTATTAGCCGGGACATCCCGTATTTTGGGCTAAATTGGTTTGTCCCATAGGGGACTGCCCTTGTCCCGTATTAGGCCCAGGGGGGGGGGGCGCTGTAGACCCGGACACTTTAGGCCTGGACAATGTAGGCCCGGGGGCCGTTGTAGGCCCACTGTAGGCCTGGTGGCCGCTTTAGGCCCGGACACTATAGGCTAACGGAGTGTGTTCGGGGAGCAGAGAGCACCCGCCTCCCGGCCCAGGCGGCCGCCATTGGTGGAGCGGGAGCACGTGGCCGCTGGCTGGGTGAGGTCCGGTGGGGCGCGGATGGTGATGTCACCTTTTGTCCCTTATTTGGGAGTGAGAAAGTTGGCAACCCTATCCATATCCCTCCATTCTCTGCATGTGCCTCTCTAAAGGCCTCTTAAAAACCACTATAATATCTGTCTCCACCACCACTCCTGACACCGTGTTCCAGGCACCCACCAATCTCCGTGAAAAAACCATGCCCGGCATATTGCATAGTTTCGTTTAGTTTAGTTTAGAGACACAGCGCGCGGACGTAGCCCCTCGGCCCACCAAGTCCGCACCGATCAGCGATCTCCATACACGAGCACTATCCAACACACTTGGGAAAATATACAGTTTTTTTACTGAAGCCAATTAACCTACAAACCATGGGCGGTCACGGTGGCGCAGCGGTAGAGTTGTTGCCTTAAAGCGAATGCAGCGCCGGCAGCTCGGGTTCGATCCCGACTACGGGTGCTGTCGGTACGGAGTTTGCACGTTCTCCCCGTGACCGGCGTGGGTTTTCTCCGAGATCTTCGGTTTCCTCCCACACTCCAAAGACGTGCAGGTTTGTAGGTCAATTGGCTTGGTCAATGTAAATATTGTCCCTAGTGGGTGTAGGATAGTGTTAGTGTGCGGGGATCGCTGGTCAACACGGACCCGGTGGGCCGAAGGGCCTGTTTCCGCGCTGTATCTCTAAACTAAACTAAACCTCTATGTCTTTTGAATGTGAGAGGAAACCCGAGCTCCCGGAGAAAACCCACACAGGCCATGGGGAGAAAGTACAAACTCTGTACAGACAGCACTCATGGTCAGGATCAAACTGGGGTCTCTGGGCAGCAACTCTACTGCTGCGCCACGAGAGGACATAGGTTTAAGGCGAGGTTCAAGAACTAGAGGAAATAGGTTTAAGGCTAGAGGGGAAAGATTTAATAGGAACCTGAGGGGCAACCTTTTCATACAGAGTGTGGTGGGTATTTGGGACCAGCTGCCAGAGTGAGTAGTCGAGGCAGAAACTATAACGTCGAAAAGACATTTGGACAGGTCCATGGATAGGAAAGGTTGAGAGGGATATGGGGGCCAAACGTGTGCAGGTGGGACTCTTGTAGATGGGGCTTCATGGTCAGCACGGGCAAGCTGGGCTGAAGGGCCTGTGTCCATACTCTATGACTCTACGACTAATTGAAAACATTGCTGACAACTTGGCCCTGTTTTCAAGGAACATAGTACAGCACAGAAGCAGGCCCTTCAGCCCACAATGTTTGTGTTGAACCTGATGCCAAGTTAAACTAATCTCAGATAGACACAAAGTGCTGGAGTAACTCAGCGGGTCAGAAGCAGGCCCCACCAGCACCCCTGTCATTGTGTTCCTTGCCCACCAATCTCCGCCTATAAAACAAGCCTGGCACATCGCGTAATCTATTCTTGTGTCTTAAAATGAGCTCCACAGCCTTAATACCTGGACAGCTGTCCTGAAATTAAAACGCGCCCTGCGCCTGCAATCATTTATCAGTGGGGATGGCCTGCATTATTACCCTCCTGCTTCCAGTACACTTTCTGAGGAGTGCAAAGTAAATGGAGGATCTGTTAATTAAGTGCAGCAATAATCTGACTGTGGAGATCAAACAGTGGATGCGTCCAGAAACCCCTGCTGAGAAGATGAAATGCAGGCAAACTTTAAAGACTTCCTGTCATTAATTGAACCCGCAGCACGCTCCTGGCCCAAAACCCCCTCTGCTCAACAGAACAATGCCTGACGATCATGGGTGGTAGCAAAATCACACTGAGGGGCACAGGGGAATGAGCAAAGTCTACCAGTACGATACACACCAGTAAGATAGGGCGGCACGGTGGCGCAGCGGTAGAGTTGCTGCCTTACAGCAAATGGTGAGTGTTTTGAGTGTCATGCCCACAGTCAACAGTTAATACCAGAGCAGGCGTTCATTCTAAATCCGAAATGGATAGATTTCTGTTAATGAAAGCTACCAAAGGATGTCAAACTGAGGCAGGCCACTGGGGTTCAGTCACAGCTTAACTGGGGTCTCTCTCATTGACTGGTCTCTCCCTCTCCTCGGCTTCCACAACTCAACTGGGACCATGCCTAGGGTTGCCAACTATCTCACTCCCAAATAAGGGACAAATGGTGACATCACCGCCCCGCGCCCCACGTGACCTCACCCAGCCAGCGGCCACGTGCTCCTGCTCCACCAATGGTGGCTGCCCGGGCCGGGAGGAAGGTTTGCAACCTCCATCAGGTGGCGCCTGGGCCTACACTGTCCGGGACTACAGCGGCCCCCGGGCTACAGTGTCTGGGCCTACAGTGTTCGGGCCTACAGTGTCCGGGCCTACAATGTCCAGGCCTACAATGTCCAGGCCGACAGTGTTCAGTCCTACAGTGTCCTAGCCTACAGCGCCATCCGGGCCTAATACGGGACAAGGGGGGTCCCGTACGGGACAAACCAATTTAGCCCAAAATACGGGATGTCCCGGCTAATACGGGACAGTCGGCCAGCCTAACCATGCCCATAGTGATGTATGAACACTAATATGTAATCTCCGCATTTCAGTCATTTATTGTGGTCCATTTGACTTCAGCGTTTTGTTCTGGTTTGCCTTCTTGTTCCCCAATGGACAATGAAAGAGATATCCATTTCATTCAACCGTTCAGGAAACTTGGACTGGGTAAGTAGATGTCCTAATCCAAGCCCTGGGATTGCATCCGAACCAATTGTTCAAAAAACGTTGCCCAGAGACACGAGGAACTGCAGATGCCGGGACCATGAAAAAACACGGAAGAGTCCACTTTCAGAGCAAGGCCGCATGTAATTTGGAGTCCACACCACCTCACGTTTCACTTGGGCAGTTTACAACCTGGCAGTATGAATATTGATTTCACTCATTTCAAAACCCTTACATTCCCTCTCTCTCCATCCCTCCCCACCCCAGACACCCTGCTAGTTTCGCTGTTCGCATCCCTTCGTTATCACCTGTTCCGCAGCCAACACCGGACCATTGTGGGCTCCACATTTCTTTCGTCATTGATGCCGGCTCAGATTTGTTCATACCTCTAGTTTCCCTCTTCGCCTGACGCTCGGTCTGAACAAGGGTCTCGGCCCAAGACGTCACCTATTCCTTCTCTCCAGAGATGCTGCCTGACCCGCTGAGTTACTCCAGTGTCAATCTAAAGTGTTGGAGGAACTCAGCGGGTCAGGCAACACCTGTGGAGGGAATGGACAGGCGACGTTTTGGATCGGGACCCTTCTTCAGACAGACGAAGGGCCCTAACGCAAAATGGTGCCGGTCCATTTCCCTCCTCTTGCTTGGATTGATCGATTGAAGGGTACACCATGGAAACAGGCCCTTCGGCCCACCGAGTCCACACTGACCATCGCTCACCCGTTCACACGAGTTTCGTAATATCCCACTTTTGTATCCACTCCCTATGCACTTAGTTTGGAGATACAGCGCGGAAACAGGCCCTTCGGCCCATCGGGTCCACGCCGACCAGTGATCCCCGCACATTAACACTATCCTACACCCGCTAAGGACAATTTTTATACTTACCCAGCCAATTAACCTACAAACCTGTACCGTCTTTGGACTGTGGGAGGAAACCGAAGATCTCAGAGAAAAACCCACGCAGGTCACGGGGAGAACGTACAAACTCCGTACGGACACACACGAGGGACAATTTACAGAAACCAATTAACCTACAAACCCGCACGTGTTTGGGGCGTGGAAACAAACTGGAGCACCCGGAGGAAACCCAAGTGGGAGAACGTGCAAGCTCCACACGCAGACAGCACCCGAGGTCAGGATGAAACCTGGGTCTCTGTCACCGTGAGGCAGCAGCTCTACAACTGCGTTCCTCCAGCACTTTGTGTTTTACATTAATAACCTGCCGCTCCACAATAGCTCCCAAGAAGAAGTCAACTTTTTTCCCCTCTGTCGTTGTTCTGGGACCAAGCCTCTTTAAAGAGGCAATTAATGCGTTATTGCTATTTACTTGAGATCATTATCGGCAAGATTGGCATCCACTACAATAATACTGCATCCTGCAATAGAAATGAGTAGCTTTGATGCCACCCATTGCAATTGAATGTTAACCAAATTGCTGTCAGGCTGGAGTTACCGGGCAAGGATGAGATGATTTCTTTTTCTAAGGATGTAAGTAAACCATCTGGGAACTATTTGGCCGTCTTATGGTCACTTTCAATGGTATCGATAATTTATTTCCCAGAGTTCGTACATGATCGCAGTGGTAGAGGGATCCAGGGCTACGCTAGGCCAGGCCGACCCTGCAACGTCGCCATGACAACGGGCCTTCACGGTCAGGCCAAGAACCCTGCACTTATAACAACTGCGACTCGAAAATGGAGCCAAACTTGCGACTCTGTACACTGTCCCAGTGCACCACTGCTGTACACTTGTACTGTATCTGAGATGCTTATCTATAGACAATAGACAATAGACAATAGGTGCAGGAGGAGGCCATTCGGCCCTTCGAACCAGCACCGCCATTCAATGTGATCATGGCTGATCATTCTCATTCAGTACCCCGTTCCTTCTCCCCATACCCCCTGACTCCGCTATCCTTAACAGCTCTATCTAGCTCTCCCTTGAATGCATTCAGAGAATTGGCCTCCACTGCCTTCTGAGGCAGAGAATTCCACAGATTCACCACTCTCTGACTGAAAAAGTTTTTCC
The DNA here is from genome assembly GCF_053455715.1 of Rhinoraja longicauda. Classification (NCBI taxonomy): domain Eukaryota; kingdom Metazoa; phylum Chordata; class Chondrichthyes; order Rajiformes; family Arhynchobatidae; genus Rhinoraja; species Rhinoraja longicauda. The sequence continues at coordinate 32,045,860 of NC_135975.1, forward strand.
TCATCTCAGTTCTAAATGGCCTACCCCTTATTCTTAAACTGTGGCCCCTTGTTCTGGACTCCCCCAACATTGGGAACATGTTTCCTGCCTCTAACGTGTCCAACCCCTTAATAATCTTATACGTTTCGATAAGATCTCCTCTCATCCTTCTAAATTCCAGTGTATACAAGCCTAGTCGCTCCAGTCTTTCAACATATGATAGTCCCGCCATTCCGGGAATCTAAGATACATCTAAGATATATTGAAGTGCTTACGTATAGTGATACACGTACTGAACTGTATACAACAATGAATTTCGCTGTACCTCGGGTCGAACCTGGGTCTCTGGCGCTGTGAGGCAGCAACTCTACCACTGTGCCACCGTGCCGCCCCAAGAGCTGTGCCCTCTTGACTTTGATATTTCCACCATTGGGAAAAAGGTTCTGACTGCCTACCTTACCTCTGCCTTAGATATATATATATATATATATTCTTCAGTCTGAAGAAGGGTCTCAACCCGAAACGTCACCCATTCCTTCTCTCCCGAGATGCTGCCTGACCTGCTGAGTTACTCCAGCATTTTGTGAATAAATACCTTCGATTTGTACCAGCATCCTACACTATATATATATATATACATATACACTTACACGTACACCGATGTCGGGAAACTCCAAAGCCGCAGGAGTTTCGACTAGCCCCGACCCGGGGTCCGATCGCCCGGCGGGGGGAGCTGACACCCCCCCTGATGCAGGAGCTTGATCGCCCTGACGCGGAGGGCCCGACCGCTGGCTACGGGATCCAAGATCGTCCTGTCAACGGAAAGCTCGAGTCCCCCGACCGCGGGAGAACAAAGAAGGTTGGACTTTTTTTTTCGCCTTCCATCACAGTGAGGAATGTGGAGGAGTCGCTGTGGTGGACGTTCACGTTAAAATGTATTTTGTGCGTCCTGTTGCTTTTTATTGGTATGACTCTGTGGCAAATGAAATTCCTCGTATGTTGCAAAACATACTTGGCTAATAAAGTATGATTATGGTTATGATTATCGGGGTCTCCCCTCAACTTCCGGTGCTTTAGTGAAAACAATCCAAGTTTGTACAACCTCTCCTTATCGCTAATGTTCTCTAATCCAGGCAGCATTCTGGTAAAGAAGGGTCCTGATCCAAACCGTCACCTCTCCATTTTCTCCAGAGATGCTCCCTGACTCACTGGGTTACTCCAGCAGTTTGTGTCTATCTTTGCTATAAACCAGCATCTTCCGTTCCTTTTTTTATCAGCATTCTGCTAAATCTCTTCTGCACCATTGCAACTTTCTATTGGTGGTACTATTGCAAAATTTTGCGGCACGGTGGCGTAGCGGTAGAGTTGCTGCCTTACAGCGAATGCAACGTCAGAGACCCGGGTTCGATCCCGACTACGGGTGCTGTCTGTACGGAGTTTGTACGTTCTCCCCGTGACCTGCGTGGGTTTTCTCCGAGATCTTCGGTTTCCTCCCACACTCCAAAGATGTGCAGGCTTGTAGGTTAATTGGCTTGGTAAATGTAAAAATTGTCCCTAGTGTGTGTAGGATAGTGTTAGTATGTGGGGGATTACAAGGCACTAATTCTTCCCCAGTTCACTTTTGAACACCACCAATTATTGTTGGCATTCATTCCCACAGACGGCTGTGGAGGTCAAGTCTAAGGAAAGTTTTTTGGCGAAGATTGGCAGATTCTTGATAACGTGGAAACATAGAAAATAGGTGCAGGAGGAGGCCGTTTTGGCCCTTCGAGCCAGCACCGCCATTCAATGTGATCATGGCTGATCATCCACAATCAGTAACCCGTGCCTGCCTTCTCCCCATACCCCTTGATTCCACTAGCCCCTAGAGCTCTACCAACTCTCCTTTAAATTTGTCCAGTGAATTGGCTCCACTGCCCTCTGTGGCAGAGAATTCCACAAATTAAGGGGAGAAGGCAGGAGAACGGGGTTGGGAGGGAGAGATAGATCGGCCATGATGTAGGCTTGACGGGCCGGATGGCCCAATTCTGCCACGAGCACTGATGAAAAACGCACCTCGCGTGTCAAGGTTTTTGATCACTCGCCCTGTGACACACCCTTACATGACTCAGTGTCAAATCTATGATGACTGCACTCTCCACAGCATCTCGGATTGTGTTACCGTGTTAAACGCGCGATATAAATGCAAATAGTTGTTGTAAAAGCAACACTGTATCCAACACCACCCTCCCCCCCCACCCCCCCCTTCCCACCCCCCAACACAGTCCTCATCAACCATCTCAATATAATACCCCCACCTCCCCCCCTCGTGAGTTTATCACTGACAGTCTGGACCAAGTGAGACAACCCACCGTGATGTGAATTCATTTGTCGCGAACGATTTGAATTAATCAGTCTCTTTTTTTCTCCACCCAGTCCCAATTTAGCTCACCGACTGCTAGAAACAACAGCTGTGTTGCCGAGTTAAATGATAAATCGTACGTTTAATATCAATCAGGTGAAACCTCGCTCGGTCCGTACGCATGGACAGGGAACTGCAGATGCTGGCTTAGCCGAGGAAAGGCGCAGAGTGCTGGGGTAACTCAGCAGGTCAGGCAGAACAGGGATAGGTGACGTTTCGGGTTGGGACTCTTCTTGCAGACAGATTGCAGGGGTGGGAGGGGTGGGGGAAGGGAAGCCACAAGAGGTCGAGAAAGCGAGAAGAATCTATATATATATATATATATCATCTCTTTGGCATACTGGGATGAATGGAATGCAAAGATCGTATAAGTAAAAGCAACGTAGCATTTCTGCCTCAGATTTTGATGATCTTCACACACTCGTTCGTGTGTGCTTTCTAAATATTTTCCTTGCTGTGTCTTTAGTTGCACTATACATAGCCTTTGGTATTGCATTATTATGGTCACCAATTATTACAGTTACTGAATTGAAAAATACAGCATGGATACAGACCCTTCAGCCCATCAAGTCCGCACTGACCATCAATCGCCCGATCACACTGGTTCCGTGCTATCCCACTTTCTCATCCACTCCCTGCACACTAAAGGCAAATCTACAGAGGCCAATTAACCTACAGACCCACACGTCCTTTGGAATGTGGGTGGGAACCGGAGCACCCGGAGGAAACCTGCTTCATCACGGAAAGAACATGCAAACTCCACACAGACAGCAGCCGAGGTCAGGATGAATCCCAGGTCTTTGACGCTGTGAGATAGCACTTCTACCAACTGTAAATTTGATTGTGGATTAAAACATTTTTTTTAGAGATACAGCGCGGAAAGAGGCCCTTCGGCCCACCGGGTCCGCGCCGCCCAGCGATCCCCGCACATTAACACTATCCTACACCCACTAGGGACAATTTTTACATTTGCCCAGCCAATTAACCTACAAACCTGTACGGTCTTTGGAGTGTGGGAGGAAACCGAAGATCTCGGAGAAAACCCACGCAGGTCACGGGGAGAACGTACAAACTCCGTACAGTGCAGCGCCCGTAGTCGGGATCGAACCTGTATCCGGCGCTGCACTCGCTGTGAGGCCGCAACTCTACCGCTGCGCCACCGTGCCGCTAATCATGATCAGCCATGATCACAATGAATGGCGGTGCTGGCTCGGAGGGCCAAATGGCCTCCTCCTGCACCTATTTTCTATGTTTCTATATTGTATTCTTGATTATTCTAAATTTATCTGTGTATTATTGCATCTCAGAATCAAGAAAATCAAGTGTTTAATTATCACGTGTACCCGCAATAGAACAATGAAATCCTTACTTGTGGCAACATAGCATGACTGTTATCACAATACCGACAGATAATATATAATGGAAAAGAAAAAGAGTTAATAACAACTGGTACAAAAAAGCTAAAGTCCTTGGTGCCACCAAAGACAAACCAGTCATGTTGTGTGGTGTTCAAGAGCCTGATGTTTGTTGAGAAGAACCTATTCTTGAACTGGTGGTCACAGTTTTCTGACGTCTGTACCTTTGTGGAGCTGTTAAGCTACAGCAAGTAGACAATAGACAATAGACAATAGGTGCAGGAGTAGGCCATTCGGCCCTTCGAGCCAGCACCGCCATTCAATGTGATCATGGCTGATCATTCACAATCAGTACCCCGTTCCTGCCTTCTCCCCATATCCCCTGACTCCGCTATCCTTAAGAGCTCTATCTAGCTCTCTCTTGAAACCATCCAGAGAATTGGCCTCCACTGCCTTCTGAGGCAGAGAATTCCACAGATTCACAACTCTCTGGCTGAAAAAGTTTTTCCTCATCTCCGTTCTAAATTGCCTACCCCTTATTCTTAAACTGTGGCCCTTGGTTCTGGACTCCCCCAACATTGGGAACATGTTTCCTGTCTCTAACATGTCCAATCCCTTAATAATCTTATATGTTTCGATAAGATCCCCTCTCATCCTTCTAAATTCCAAAGTATACAAGCCTAATCGCTCCAGTCTTTCCACATACGACAGTCCCGCCATTCTGGGAATTAACCTAGTGAACCTACGCTGCACGCCCTCAATAGCAAGAATATCTCTCCTCAAATTTGGAGACCAAACTGCACACAGTACTCCAGGCGCGGTCTCAAGTAAGAATTTAATTGTTCTCTTGTCGGTATGTAAGTGCTCCCAACTCTTGACGTTGTTTTGTATCGCTGGTACAGAAATAATAAGTAAAAGTACAAACAAATGGGGAGGTGCAAAATGAAACTGGGCGACGTTTTGGCTGACAATGTCTGACCATCAATACAATGTGATCATAAATACAATGAACCTACCTGATCTCCCGGTTGCTAAACAACCCTCCTTCCCATTCCTACACTGACCTTTCTGTCCTTAGTCTCCTCCATTGTCAGAGTGAGGCTAAATGCAAATTGGAGGAACAGCATCTCATATTTCGCTTGGCCAGCTTACAATCCAATGGTACGCTGTTGATTTCTCTAACTTCAAGTAACCCTGGCATTCCCTCTCTCTCTATCCCTCCCCCACCCAAGTCACACCAGCTTCTCGTTTTCACCCAACAACCAGCTAACAATGACCCATTTCTTTTATCATCGTTACTTTTTTGCGTATCTTTCATTCATTGTTCTTTATCTCTCTACATCGCCGTCTATATCTTTCATTTCCCTTTCCAGTGACTTTCAGTCTGAAGCAGCGTCTCAACCCGAAACGCCACGCATTCCTTCCCTCCAGAGATGCTGCCTGGCCCGCTGAGTTACTCCAGTTTTTAGTGTGTCTTTCTTGGGTTTAAATCAGCATCTGCAGTTTAGTTTAGAGATACAGCGTGGAAACAGGCCCTTTTCGGCCCACTGGGTCCGCGCCGACCAGCGATCCCCGTACACTAACACTATCCTACACACACTAGGGACAGTTTTTACATTTACCAAGCCAATTAACATGCAAACCTGTACGTCTTTGGAGTGTGGGAGGAAACCGAAGATCTCGGAGAAAACCCGCGCAGGTCAGGGCGAGAACGTACAAACTCCATACAGACAGAGCCCGTGGTCGGGATCGAACCTGGGTCTCCGGTTCGCTGTAAGGCAGCAACTCTACCACTGCGCCACCGTGCCGCCCGCCCCTACACAATGCACTGTGCGGCATTGGTTCCTTGCTGCAGTTACTTGCTGATGAGGTTCTATTGAGCAGAGACATTTCCATCATTGGACTGTTCACTAATGAGGGCCATATTTAAATATAATGCAGAGATTATTATTGGCCCTCTACTGTGCACAGCGGCAGTGTCTCCGATAGCAAACCGCACTTTTGTTCTGCGGCTAACGACACTTTCAGTTCTGATCTCCGTGACAGCCAAGCTTACTTCTCAATCATATTTGTCACAGCGTTCCCTTCGCGCACCACACTGTCAAGAGGCAAGAGTGTTTCCACACCATACCCTTCCATATCTCTGTGTCTCCCTCTCCTCCGACTCTCAGCCTGAAGAAGGGTCTCGACCCGAAACGTCACCCATTCCTTCTCTCCAGAGATGCTGACCGACCCGCTGAGTTACTCCAGCTTTTTGTGTCTATCTCAAGAATAAAAAAACGTCTACTCTTGAGAAAAGTGTAAGAAAATAACTGCAGATGCTGGTACAAATCGAAGGTATTTATTTCACAGAATGCTGGAGTAACTCAGCAGGTCAGGCAGCATCTCAGGAGAGAAGGAATGGGTGACGTTTCGGGTCCCGAAACGTCACCCATTCCTTCTCTCCTGAGATGCTGCCTGACCTGCTGAGATACTCCAGCATTTTGTGAAATAAATACTCTTGAGAAAAGGTAGACACAGAATGCTGGAGTAACTCAGCGGGTCAGGCAGCATCTCAGGAGAGAAGGAATGGGTGACGTTTCGGGTCGAAACCCTTCTTCAGTCTGGTCAGGGGAGAGGGGGGGGGACGAAGATTTCTTTACTCTTTTCCTACTCTTGACTTCTTTTTCTACTCTTGAGGAAATGCGGACAGAAAGATCTGCAGACGCCAGTTTACAAAACAAAGTGTGTAGGGAGGAAATGTAGATGCTGCTTTACATCGAAGATAGACAAAAAAAGAAAAAGCTTGAGTAACTCACTGGGCCAGACACCATCTCTGGAGAAAAGGAATAGGTGACGTTTCTGGTTGGGAACCTTCTTCTTCAGGCTGTCTGAAGAAGGGTGTTGACCCGAAGCGTCACCTATTCCTTTTCTCCGGAGATGCTGCCTGACCCGTTGAGTTACTCCGGCTTTTTGCGGCTATCCTCAAAGGGCACAAAAGTGCTGGAGTAACTCAGCAGGCCAGACAACATCTCCGGAGGACGTAGATAGGCGATGTTCTGGGTCAGATCCTCCTACGGCCTGAAGAATCTTACCTTCCTCAGACTGGTGAAGGGTCTCGACCCGAAACGTCACCTATCCGCCTGACCCGCTTTGAGTCACTACAGGACTTTTGTGCCTTGCCTCGAGAAATTGCCTTCGCACTTTACAAAATCTTCAAGCGTCTTCGTGGCAACGTCAGAATGAGTTTGCACGTGCGTGCGACAGATAGGAAAGGTTGTTATCTATTACAGATTACACGCTTTCCCTGCAGTCTATCGAAACTGAAACTGGAATCATGTACTCAGGTAAGATGTACATGTAAAAATATCTTTCATACAGCCTCTTGACCCTTGACAATCTGAAAAACAGCTTTTTATTCACCGTCCCTTGCTTCATAGGTTTACTACAACTAATGGAAATATCACGTTGCTGGTCAAAGTATCACCTGCTTGATTTTTTAGAGGAGGTAGAAGAGGATTTTTTAGAGGAGGCAGCATGGTGGCACAGCGGTAGAGTTGCTGCCCTACAGCGAATGCAGCGTCGGAGACCCGGGTTCGATCCCGACTACGGGCACTGTCTGTACGGAGTTCGTACGTTCTCCCCGTGACCTGCGTGGGTTTTCTCCGAGATCTTCGGTTTCCTCCCACACTCCAAAGACGTGCGGGTTTGTAGGTTAATTGGCTTGGTAAATGTAAAAATTGTCCCTAGTGTGTGTAGGATAGTGTTAGTGTGCGGGGATCGCTGGGCGGCGCGGACTCGGTGGGCCGAAGGGACTGTTTCCGCGCTGTAACTCTAAATCTAAAAAAAATGCAGATGCCGGTTTAAATCAAAGGTAGACACACAATGCTGGAGTAACTCAGCGGGTCAGGCAGCCTCTCGGGAGAGAAGGAATGGGTGATGTTTCGGGCCGAGACCCTTCTTCAGACCCTTATTGTTTTAGAGATACAGCGCGGAAACAGGCCTAAGATTGCCGCAAAAAGCTGGAGTAACTCAGCGGGACAGGCAGCATCTCTGGAGAGAAGGAATGGGTGACCCTTCTTCCACCCGGATTGTCACCCATTCATTCTCTCCAGAGATGCTGCCTGTCCCGCTGAGTTACTCCAGCTTTTTGCCTCTATCTTCTGCAGAAGATCTGCATCTGCAGTTCCTTCCTATGCCTACATGGAAACAAGCCTTTTGGCCCATCAATTCCAGGCCAGCCTGTTCAACACTAGTTCTGTGTTGTTCCACTTTCTCATCCACTCCCTGCACGCTAGGAGACAATTTTACAGAGGCCGGTTAACTTTCAAACACGTACGCCTTTTCGGGATTTGGGAGGGAGCCGATGCACCCACAGGGAAGTCGTGCAAGCTCCACACAGACAGTGCCCGAGGTGTCTGGCGTCGTGAGGCAGCAGCTCTGCCAGCTTCGCCACTGTGCCGCCCTTGGGAACTCCAGAGCTCAGAGTACAATGAGGATTCAGTTAAACAGCACCATATCCCAGTGGCTGAGCACTTCAACTCCCCCTCCCAGTCTGACCTTTCTGTCATGGGCCTCCTCCATTGTCAGCGTGAAGCCCAGCACAAATTGGAGGAACAGCACCTCGTATTTCGATTGGGCAGCTTACACCCCAGCGGTATGAACATTGACTTCTCCAACTTCAGATAGTTCCTCTGTCCCTCTCTTTCCCCTCCCCCTTCCCATTTCTCCCACTGTCTTCCTGTCTCCTACTACATCCTTTCTTTGTCCCACCCCCTCCCCTGACATCAGTCTGAAGAAGGGTCTCGACCCCAAACGTCACCCATTCCTTCTCTCCTGAGATGCTGCCCGACCCGCTGAGTTACTCCAGCATTTTTGTGTCTACCATATCCCAAGATTGTTTGAGTGCTGCCAAATCCATCCTTAATCGAACATTATCTTTTAGTTTAGTTTATAGAGGCAGCATGGAAACAGGCCCTTCGGCCCACTGAGTCTGTGCCAACCCACAATCACCCGTACACTAATTCTATATCATCCCAGTTTCGCATACTACACCCTAGGGATAATTTACAGAGGATAATTTATTTGGGCGGCACGGTGGCGCAGCGGTGGAGTTGCTGCCTTACAGCGAATGCAGCGCCGGAGACCAGGGTTCGATCCCGACTACGGGTGCTGTCTGTGCGGAGTTTGTACGCTCTCCCAGCGTGGGTTTTCTCCAAGATCTTCGGTTTCCTCCCACACTCCAAAGACATGCAGGTTTGTCGGTTAATTGGCTTGGTCAAATGTAAAACTTGTCCTTAGTGGGTATAGGATAGTGTTAGTGTGCGGGGATCACTGGTCGGCGCGGACCCAGTGGGCCAAAAGGGCCTGTTTCCGCACTGTATCCCTAAACTAAACTATAGGCCAATTAACCTACAGAGCAGTACGTCTTTCAGACGTGGGAGTAAATGGGAACATACGGAGGAAACCCACGCGGTCACGGGGAGAACGTGCAAACTCCGTACAGACAACACCCGCAGTCAGGATCCAACCCGGGTCTCTGGAGCTGGTAAGGGCAGCAACTCTACCGCCGCGCCCCTGTCTAATGAATGTCACACGCACAGTTAGCTGTTTTCTACAAGCTACGATTTTTTTGCTGAACTGACAAAAGGCCAGGCTGTTCCCATGCATTTTTGACATAACAATGAAAGTGACCTTTGACAAACTTCTCCAATTATGGAGGTACATGGAAGTCTTTTAGCCACGCTCCGGGTCTTTCCCTTGCCGTCAGTAACTTGGGTACCAATGGGAGAAAGGTCACGTAGAACAGTCAAATACTGCATTCCAGCACCAAATTTAGCTAATAGAGTGACATATACATTCAATGCAGACCACTTGCTTCAGCTTATCTAGTGAGCTTTCACTTAATTTTATTTCATTTTAATGGGGAAACTTCCACTATTCCAGATACAATCATATTAACCACAGGGCATATTCTCATGTTCACAAGTGATAGGAGCAGAATGAGGCCATTCGGCCCATCAGGTCTACTCCGCCATTTAATCATGGCTGATCTAACTCTCCCTCCCAACCCCATTCTCCTGCCTTCTCCCCATAACCTCTGACACCCGCACGGTGGCGCAGCGGTAGAGTTGCTGCCTTACAGCGAATGCAGCGCCGGAGATTCGGGTTCGATCACGACTACGGGCGCCGTCTGTACGGAGTTTGTGCGTTCTCCCCGTGACCTGCGTGGGTTTTCTCCGAGATCTTCGGTTTCCTCCCACACTCCAAAGGCGTACAGGTTTGTAGGTTAATTGGCTGGGTAAAATGTAAAAATTGTCCCTAGTGGGTGAAGGATAGTGTTAATGTGCGGGGATCGCTGGGCGGCGCGGACCCGGTGGGCCGAAGGGCCTGTTTCCGCGCTGTATGTCTAAATCTAAAAAAAAAATCTAAATCTAATCAAGAAGCTTACGTAGGAAAATAACTGCAGATGCTGGTACAAATCGAAGGTAGACACAAAATGCTGGAGTAACTCAGCGGGTTAGGCAGCATCTCAGGAGAGAAAGGAATGGGTGACGTTTCGGGTCGAGAATCTTATCCATCTCTGCCTCACAAATATCCATTGACTTGGCCTCCACACCCCTCTGTGGCAATGAATCCCACAAAATCCCAGCCACAACTCTCTTTTCCAGCCTTCTCCCCGTCGGAAGGGTCCCGACCCGAAACGTCGCCTGTCCGTTCCCTCCACAGACGCTGCCTGACCCGCCGAGTTCCTCCAGCACTTTGTGTTTTGATCTGCAGCAGCATTGTAACGGTTCCTTTCATTTCTCCCGAGGCTTTCATTCGCTGGAGGTTGGTGACTTGGCAAGAGTTGATTTAACGCGATCAGGCAGGGACGGATGGTGTGGGGGTGAGGATTGTGTGTAGACTCCAGGAAACCCCTTTCCTCTGTACCCCAACAAAGGTAAAAGTAAAGAGTGCAGATCATTTTTTTGAATGACATCTGACGCAGGACAATCGCCTTTGCCTTACACTGTCTCTCTTGTTTATTACCTAGACCGAGTAGACCAGTTGGGTCCAAACCTCTCCTGCATTGGTGCAGCACCCTCTCCTCCCCCACTCCCCCTCCCCACTCCAACCTCCCTCCCCTCCCCTCTCCCCCATCCTCCCTCCACCTTCCCCTCCCTCCCCCCTCCCTCCCTTCACCCTCCCCCTCTCTCCCCCCAACCCACCTCCCCCCCTCGATCCCCCCCCCCCACCACCCTCCCTCCACCCCCTCCCCTCCACAGATTAACTACCCTCTGACTCAAGTCCTTGAAGATGGTTCTCTCCAGCTCAAGGAAAGTACAACATTAACTAATCAGAATAATTACAAATTAAAACCTTGTGAAACATCACGGCTATGATTTGGTTTTGTTTTCCTCTTCCCCTCTACTGTTAAAGGCAAACAATTGAGAGCACGTTATGCTTATTAAACACAATGTTTGTATTGTTTTTTAAATGTAGAATATACAGTATGGACACAGTATGGCCGACCATCGATCAGTCCACACTAGTTCTATTCACAAAATACTGGAGTAACTCAGCAAGTCAGGCAGCATCTCAGGAGAGAAGGAATGGGTGACGTTTCGGGTCGAGACCCTTCTTCAAACCTACAAACCTGTGCAGGAGGGAATTGCAGGTCGGTTTCAACCGAAGATAGGCACAAAATGCTGGAGCAACTCCAGAGACAGGCAGCATATCTGGAGAGGAGGAATGGGTGATATTTCGAGTTGAGACCCTTCTTCAGACTCACAGACCTACAAACCTGCACATCTTTGGGATGGGGATACAAACCGGAAACCCACTTGGTCACAGATGTTCCCCAGCTGTTATCAGGCAACTGAATCATCCTATCTATGGAAATCTGTGGAATTCACTGCCTCAGAAGGCAGTGGAGGCCAATTCTCTGAATGCATTCAACAGAGAGCTAGATAGAGCTCTTAAGGATAGCGGAGTCAGGGGGTACGGGGAGAAGGCAGGAACGGGGTACTGATTGAGAATGATCAGCCATGATCACATTGAATGGCGGTGCTGGCTCGAAGGGCAGAGTGGCCTACTCCTGCACCTATTGTCTATTGTCTATCTACAACTAGAGAGTGGTCCTGGGCTACTATCTACCTCACTGGACATCCTCGAACTACCTTTAATCAGACTTTACCTTGCACTAAACGTTATCCCCTTTATCGTGTATCTGTACGCTGTGGACGGCATATTGTAATCACGTGTCGTCTTTCCGCTGACTGGTTGGCACGCAACAAAAGCTTTTCACTGTACCTCGGTGCACGTGACAGTACACGAGACTGAACGAGACTAAGCAATGTGCAAACTCCACACACCTGGGGCCAGGATCGAACCTGGGTCTCCGGCGCTGTGGGGCAGCAGCTCTACCTGCTGCGCCACTGTGCTGCTTACAACATTTGGCCCATCTAGTCTGTGGTGGCTCATGGAGCAATCCCATTCTCCGACCTGTTTCTCTGTCACCTATTCTCCCCCTGGCCACTCTCCCTCCACAGGTGCTGACTGGCCCGCTGAGTTCCACCAGCAGTTTGTTTTCTTTGTTCCAGATTGTTGCATCTGCAGTCTATCTCCATGTGCATCACCTCACTCCCACGTTACACCCCTCACCAACTTACAGAGGACAGTCAAACTCTTAACCCACATGCCATAGTCATAGAGTAACACAGCGTGGAAACAGGCCCTTCGGCCCAACCTGCCCACACTGACCAACATGTCCCATCTACCACTAGTCCCACCTGCCACCGTTTGGCCCATATCCCTCTGAGCATGTCCTATTCATGTATCTGTATAAATCTCTTTTAAACGTTGCAATAGTACCTGCCTCAACTACCTTCTCCAGCAGCTTGAAAAAGTTACCCCTCAAATTCCTATTAGATTTTTCCCGCCTTGACCTAAAACCTTTGTCCTCTGGTTCTTGATTCCCCTAATCTGGGCAAGAGCCTCTGTGTGTGTACCCGATCTATTCCTCTCATGATTTTGTACACCTCCATAAGATCACCCCTCATCCTCCTGTGCTCCAAGGAATAGAGTCCCAGCCTGCTCAACCTCTCCCTGTAGCTCAGGACCTCAAGTCCTGGCAACATCCTCATTAATCTTCTTTGCACCACCCTTTACAGCTTAACAGTCTGAAGAAGGGTCTCGACCCGAAACGTGACCCATTCCTTCTCTCCTGAGATGCTGCCTGACCTGCTGAGTTACTCCAGCATTTTGTGAATAAATACCTTCGATTTGTACCAGCATCTGCAGTTATTTTCTTTTATCTTTCCTATAACATGATGACTGGAACTGAACATCTATATACTAAGACTCTCGTCTTACAGCCGAAATGGTACACGATAGCGCGTCAATTTTAGGCCCACCTTACTCACCGTCGTCCCTTTGGTGCTAATGGAAGAAGTCACATTAAAATCGGTGTTATATTTTTAAAGTTATTCACATTTTAAAGTTTAAATCTATCACCTAGGGAGGGAGGGGGGATAAGGGGGGGGGTTGAGGGGAATGGAGTGGGGGGGAGAGGGGGGGAAGTGGGAGGGGAAGGTGGAGGGAGGGAGGGGCGAGACGGGAGGAGAGGAGGGGAGGGGGGAATGGGAGGGGGAAGTGAGGGAGGTGGGGGGAGGGGGGAGAGGGAAGGGGGGAGGAGAGGGTACTGCACCAATGCAGGAGAGGTTTGGGCCCAATGTGTCCACTTGGTCTAGTAATTAAATGCAACCTCTTTTAATTTTTTTAATTTCAGTTTAGGGATGTGGCTGACATTGAAGGCAAGGCCAGAACTCATTGACCACGAGCTGATTTTAAGAAAATGAATTGGAGTCCCAGAGCACAATAGAAAGTACTTAAGAGTCTGTTCATAGTAGTGGAACTGTTTCACAAATAGTAGGTTAATTGTCCCTCAGTTAATCGTTCCTAGTGTAAAAGACGTATGCAAAACTGATATCGATAGCCAGTGTAGCCTCGATGGGCCGAAGGGCCTTTTTCCATGCTGTTTTATCTAAACCAAACTAAGCTTTAGACTTCATAGATACAGTGCAGAAACAGCCCCTTCAGCCCACCAAGTCCGCGTCGACCAGCGATCACTCGTACACTAACAATATCCAGCACACTAGGGACAATTTACCATTAACCTACAAATACCTATGTCTTTGGTATGTGGGAGGAAACCGCAGCACCCTGAGACACCCCACGCTGTTACGGAGACAGAGAGAGACAGATAGAGAGAGAGAGAGTCAGAGAGAGAGAGTCAGAGAGAGAGAGAGAGAGAGAGAGAGAGAGAGAGAGAGAGAGAGAGAGAGAGAGAGAGAGTGAGAGAGAGTCAGTGACAGAGAGAGACAGACAGACAGAGAGAGACAGACAGACAGAGAGACTGAGAGAGAGATAGAGAGAGAGACAGAGACAGAGAAACAGACCGACAGAGAGATAGAGAGAGAGACAGAGAGACAGAGAGAGACAGAGAGAGAGAGACAGAGAGAGACAGAGAGACAGAAACAGATAGATAGATAGATAGATAGATAGATAGATAGATAGATAGATAGATAGATAGATAGATAGATAGATAGATAGATAGATAGATATATAGATAGATAGATAGATAGATAGATAGATAGATAGATAGATAGATAGATATTCAGTTAACTATGTATACATAAGATGTGAAACTGCAAGTAGTGGAAGTGTGGGCAATGAAACTTCTCTTCAGGGCCAATTGTAACACCGCCTTGTGAAAATAGCGACCTGATTGCCGCTGCATCCGTAATGCCCTCTTGCTGACATCTCCATGGTAGAAGGAGACAGCTGTCTCACCAACGCGTTCCAGTCATTGTGACTCCCCCACCACTCTGACTAAAAGTTGGCTGGAAGTTGCAGGAGCCACACTCCGTGTCAGGGCTGGAGCGAACGAAAACTCAGATGCTCCAGGAATAAATATCTCACTGAAATTGATCAGTTATGAACATCCAGACTCTGTGGGGGAAGCATTGGATCAATGCTAGTGTGGCACGGCGGCGCAGTGGTAGAGTTGCTGCCACACAGCGCCAGAGACCCGGGTTCAGTCCCGACCACGGGTGCTGTCTGTACGGAGTTTGTACGTTCTCCCCGTGACCTGCGTGGGCTTTCTCCGAGATCTTCAGTTTCCTCCCACACTCCAAAGCCATACAGGTTTGTAGGTTAATTGGCTTGGTATAATTGTAAATTGTCCCTAGTGTGTGCGTAGGATAGTGTTAGTGCGCGGGGATCGCTGGTTGGTGCGGACTCGGTGGGCCGAAGGGCCTGTTTCCATGCTGTATCTCTAAACTAAACAAATAAACACTGCCGACCCTCCACCTAACCGCTAACCTACCTGCCAGAGATCTTCCCCCAGGTCCCCTTAGGTTTAGGTTTAGGTTTACTGTACGTTTATTATTGTCATGTGCACAGTGAAAAGCTTTTGTTTCCTGTGCTATCCAAACAGATGAGATACTACAACCTGCTCCCGCCGGGTGGAAGATACAGTAGCTTGAAAGCACGCACCACCAGACTCAGGAACACCTTCTTCCCCTCTGTTATCAGGCTTCTGAACGGCCCTTCCATAAGCTGGGGTACTGTCCGATTCACCTCTACCCCATTGTGGACATTGGACTTTGTCTCTGGAACTGATGCGCTACAATGCTGAGAACTATATTCTGCAAAAAAAATTGCATTCTCAATACATTCAATAGTGAATGCATTCACTATTTACCGACTCCGGGGGTGAATAAAGTTTTATCGTATCGTGTCGTTGTACTCAGTAGTGATGCACAGAGCGCCCTTGTCACCCACATGGCCCCCTAGGATGACATCCCTTCCCTGGTTTGAGGGTCATCCCGTCCCCACCGGACTCTGGCCCTCAGTGCCCTGCGGCAGAAGGAAGGACCCTAGACTGTGATCCTCACAACATAACTGGGAAACCTCCCAAAGTGAAACCTTCAAACACGACGTTGGCAACGCCTGATGCTTTGCTGAATGTACATATTCACCAGCAGACTCAGGGACAGCTTCTTCCCCTCCACCATCAGGCTTCTGAACGGCCCTTCCATAAGCTAGAGTACTGGCCAATTCACCTCGACCCCATTGCGGACATTGGACTTTGTCTCTGGAACTGATGCGCTACAACGCTGAGAACTATATCCTGCACTCTGCATCTTCCCCTGTTGTACTTGAGTTGGAACTGATTGTATCTATATAGGGTATCACAAATTGCTGGAGTAACTCAGCAGGTCAGGCAGCATCTTGGGGAGAAGGAATAGGTGACGTCTCTCATTCCTTCTCTCAAAGATGCTGCCTGACCCGCTGAGTTACTCCAGCAATTTGTGATACCTTCGATTTGTACCAGCATCTGCAGTTATTTTCCTACGTATCTATATGGGGTATGCCTGATCTGTTTGGATAGCATGCAAAACAAGGCTTTTCACTGTACCTCGGTACACGTGTCAATAATAGATCTAAACGTACCTAAGTACAATCATGTCAAATTCAAGTGCAGTAGGTGGAGCAAAGGGGGAGGTGCAGAGTGCAGATTAGTTCTCAGCATTGCAGCAGGTTTTAAGAAGGGTCCCGACCCATTCCTTTTCTTCAGAGACGCTGCCTGACCCGCTATTACTCCAGCACTTTGTGTCTATCTTCGGTGCAAAACAGCATCTGCAGTTCCTTTCTACGCACTGCTGATCCGTTCCATAGACAAAGTCCAACGTATGCAATGGGGGGCGGTGGAAGTGTATAGACAATAGACAATAGGTGCAGGAGTAGGCCATTCAGCCCTTCGAGCCAGTACCGCCATTCAATGCGATCATGGCTGATCACTCTCAATCAGTATGGGATAGTACACGGGCTTATGGTGTGCCTGATAACCGGCACGATGGTGCCGCGGCAGAGCTACTGCCTTATAGCGCCAGAGACGCTGTAGTTCCATCCTGACTATGGGTGCTGTCTGTGCGGAGTTTGTACGTTCTCCCAGTGACCTCCATGGGTTTTCTCCGGGTGCTCCGGTTTCCTCCCACACTCCAAAGACGTACAGGTTTGTAGGTCAATTGGCTTGGTATCAATGCAAAATTGTCCCTGGTGTGTGTAGGGTGAAGTTGATTTCATTGCTGGGGGATCGCTGGTCGGCGTGGGCCGAGGGGCCTGTATCTGCGCTGTGTCTCTAACCCAAACTAAAGTAAAGAGAGGGGGGAAGAGGCCATTCGGTGAGTGGGCCGCTGGTGGCCTGGGTCACACTGTTACCGACCGCTTGGCCTGCGGGCACTCACTACTGAGTGGAGCGAGTGAGGCTGCCGGATTTGTCACCGCGAACGCCAGATTGCTTCCCTTCCACCTCACACCCCGAGCCACACTGCTCCACTCGGCAACTAAATCCAGGTTCTCATGTCATCGTCACCCACCTTCCCTCCTTCAGAGGTGTCTCAAACCCCTGCGGCTGCAAGCTTGGGTTATTTTCAGCAGGCAACTCGCACGCATCGTGTGCACTGTCTGAGCGTTCAAAGTATTCTGCCACCAACGCCCCTCTAATCTACAGTGGCAGCGACAATCCAGCAAAGCTGACCGGTTCACACAGAGTGGGCACTGACAGGTATCGGTGAATCATACATTATCACAAGCACTTTTTGGGGGGTCTCTTGCAGTCTTGATATTGCACAGGTCTAAGGAATCTGCCCAGTGCATAGGGACCCTCGTGTTACACTAAGAGCACAGGGGTGGCGCAGCGGTAGAGTTGCTGCCTCACAGCGCCAGAGACCCGGGTTCGATCCTGACCACGGGTGCTGTCTGTACGGAGTTTGTACGTTCACCCTCGTGCGTTTTCTCCAGTTTCCTCCCACACCCCAAAGACCTACCGGCTTCTAGGTTAATCAGCTCAATATAAATGAGGATTGTCCCTAATGTGTGGGTGTAGGATAGTGTTAATGTGCGGGGATCACTGGTCAGCACGCACTCGGTGGGCCGAAGGGCCTGTTTCCGCGCTGTATCTCCAAACTAAACTAGACTTGATTGTTCTTTCATGAATTAATACTGAGTCCACTCAGTAATGTTCTAAACCTCTTGATATCAAATTTCTAAATGTCTACATTTCTAAATGAATAATTTCTAAAATTACTCAAAAATTAAATTAAAAAAATTTCCAATAAAATATTTTCTAAATGAATAATTTTCTAAATGTCTTGATATCATATCCTTTGTGACAGGTTCCAGCATTTTACAACGACTGACATTAGGTTAAAAACAAGATCAAGTTGTATTTAATCATTTAATTTCATTAATACTAAACGGACAACGTCAGTTCCGATGCAATGAATTAATGGCGAATAACTTCTCAGCTTTTTAGATTAAACATCTTGTGCAGATTCACTTGGTCTAACATTGAGTTGAAAATACATACACTTGTACCAAAAGTAAGTTTAAAGGCACTGTTGCTGTTTGTCCTTTTTATAACTTGTTTTGTACTTCACTCTGTCTTATTGTCATCAGTGACCCATACCCCCACCCTGGCCACGCTCTCATCTCATCAGACCATCAGGAAGAAGGTACAGGAGCCTGAAAACTGTGACCACCAGGTGCAAGACAACCACCAGGCTCGTGAACACAGCACAGTACAGTGGCATAGCGGTAAAGCTACTGCCTTACAGCGCCGGAGACCCGGGTTCCATCCTGACTACGGGTGCTGTCGGTACGAAGTTTGTACGTTCTCCCCGCGACCGCGTGGGTTTTGCTCCGAGAACTTCGGTTTCCTCCCACACTCCAAAGACGCACTGGTTTTCTTAGGTTAATTGGCTTGGTGTAAATGTAAATTGTCGTTAGTGTGTGTAGGATAGTGTTAGTGTGCGGTCTATGTTTCTATGACATCCTGATGGGATCGCTGGTCGGTGCGGACTCGGTGGGCCGAAGGGCCTGCTTCCACGCTGTATCTCGAAAACTAAACTAAACTAAACACTAAAGGTGGAAATGCAGGGGGTTGAAGGTATATGGAGTATGTTTATGCAGCCAAGAGTTGGTCTTGGCATCATGCTCAGCACAAAGAGTTTGGGCCAAATGGCCTGCTCCTTGGCTGTGCAAGTCTCTGATCTATGTCACCTCAACTGTGGATGGACAGAAACTGCTGGAGTAACTCAGCGGGTCAGGCAGCATCTCTGGAGAGAAGGAGTTGTGACATTTCAGGTCAGAACCCTTCTTCAGGCTGGACAACTATGGATGCACTACAAACTTTGGATTTTTTGCACTAGTGTTATGCTTATTGATTTATTATTTTTTTTGGTGCTTATTATATATTATGTGTGGGCATTGTGTTTACAGGCGAGTTAAACGGCTGAAAAATAGAATCCCATTGCTCTGTTGTAGGTACATTTGACAATTAAACACTCTTTAACTTTCTCCTAACATTCAAAGGGTCTTTTATTGATGGACACCAGCTATCACACCGACTGCCCCGACCTGCAAGCTCAATAATATTAGGAAGTACAGAAATGTCCTTCTAAACACTGCCTTTATATGTAGGAAGGAGATACAGATGCTGGCTTACACCGAAGACAGACAATAGACAACAGGTGCAGGAGGGGGCCATTCGGCCCTTCGAGCCAGTACCGCCATTCAATGTGATCATGGCTGATCATTAATAGACAATAAAGTGCTGGAGTAACACAGCGGGACAGGCAGCATCTCTGGAGAGGAGGACGCTTCGGGTCGAGACCCTTCTTCAGAACGAGAATCAGGGGAGAGGGAAACGAGAGATATGGAAGGGTACAAAGAGAATGTACGGTGTGAAAACAACAGATCGAAGCAGACAATGATCGGCGAAATGGGGAATGGTTCGTTGTCGAATGAGAAGGTGACAATGAGGCATCCAATCAGTAAAATGAATCAGGAGGACAGCTAGTGAAACTAGCCGGAGAACTAGGGTGGGGGAGGGACGGAGAGAGAGAGGGCAAAGCAAGGGAAATCAATGTTCATACCGCTGGGGTGTGAGCTGCCCAAGCAAAATATGAGGTGCTGTTCCTCCAATTTGCGCTGGGCCTCACTCTGACAATGGAGGAGGCCCAGGACAGAGTGTGGGGAATGGGAGGGGGAGTTAAAGTGTTTGGCAACCGGGAGGCGACACAGGACTTTATATCTTAGAATAAGCTGGTTTTGAATGAATGATTTACATCCCCATGTGCTCCGATAAACTAACCAAACAGATTGGGCAAACAGACTGTCTTCACATTGTAAAGTGAACAAAAATAATGTGTTCAGGCTAACCAGGCAGTCACGCAGCACCTAGCCAATTTCTCAAAACTATTGGTGGGAGAATTACATGTGGCAAGTGCAACGTGTTTGAATTAATCTGTTAACTTCTGACCTGCGGTTCCCAGAGGCCACAACTTCTGGGATTTCCTTCTGCAGCGCACTAATTGACAGTGATAGTTCACTGTGATTAGTTAACGCTACCCTCAGATCATGCAGCTAACAAAATAATAAAGGTGAACAAGTTTTACCGTAAGGTTTAAAAAAAAAATCTAACATTTTTATGTTTCTCTGTCGAATGAGTGGCAGAGGTTAATGATTGGGATTTGTTAATTAACCAACTATATAACAGAGTGGCCCAAACTGTATTATTATATCAGGCAAAGATAGTCGCAGAGCGCTGGAGTAACTCAGCGGGACAGGCAGCATCTCTGGAGAGAAGGAATAGGCGACGTTTTGGGTCGAGATTCTTCTTCAGATTATGTCATGTGATGACCTGACTTGTGCACTTCATATCCAGTTTAGTGTTCTTTTTCGTTTACAGATACTGCGTGCGAACAGTTGGTGTTCATCGACCAACTGAGTCCGCGCCGACCAACGATCCTCGTACACTAACACTATCCTACACACTAGCGACAATTTACAATTTTTAACTGAAGGTCACCAAATTAACCGACAAACCTGAACGTCTTTAGAGCGTGAGAGGAAACTGGAGCACCCAGAGAAAAGCCACGCTGGTCACGGGGAGACCGTACGAACTCCGCATTGACAGCGCCCGGGTCTCTGGCACTGTAAGGCAGCAACTCTACCGCTGCACCACTGTGCCGCCCTTAGTGGGAGAGGAAACCAATCTGCCTTCAGTCCAGGAATACTCCCTGCCCAGGCGTGGCTATGTTAGGGCAGTCAAACATTTAGTGATGCCCGCTGTGTTAAAGAGAGATACACATGTCTTTCTGAGATGGAGGTGCTTACTTATATATGAATTATCTGCTGGCTATAGAGGAATACTTGTCCCCACAAAGGATTCAAGGACAATTAAGGGCCGGCACGGTGGCACGGCGGGTAGAGCTGCTGCCTCACAACGCCAGAGACCCGGGTTTGATCCTGACTACGGGTGCTGTCTGTACAGAGCTTGCACGTTCTCCCCGTGACCTGCGTGGGTTTTCTCCGGGTGCTCCGGTTTCTTCCCACACTCCATAGACGCACAGGCTTGTTGGTCCCTAATACGTGTGCATGTGGGATAGCACTAGTGTGCGGGGATCGCTGGTCGGCACGGACTCGGTGAGCCGAAGGGCCTGTTACCGCACTGTATCTTTGAACTAAAACTAAACTAAACAGGCCGCATGCTCAGGAGACAGAAGATACAGCAGATGCAGGAGTCTTGAGCTAAACGCAAAGTGCTGGAAGAACTCAGCGGGTCAGGCAGCAGCAGTGGAGGGAATTGAGGGTTTCTGAAGAAGGAATCCCACCTGAAATGGATCCCACCTGAAATGGCAATCAGAGACGCTGCCTGACCTGCTGAGTGACTCCAGCACTTTGTGTTCCTCCTGTATTTCAAACATGTCTCTGTGCTGATGCTTTGTTCAAATAGCTTTGGATGCTTTGTTCAAACAGAAGCACGAATAGCTGATATTGATAGTTCTTTTCTTGGGTATTTGTACAGTTATAACTTAATTGGGCTTCACAATGGTGCAGCGGGTAGAGCTGCTGCCTCTCAGCGCCGGAGACCCGGGTTCGATCCTGACCACGGGTGCTGTCTGTGTGTGGAGTTTGCACGTTCTCCCAGTGACCGTCTGAGGTTCCTCCGGGTGCTCCGGTTCCCCCCCGCATCCCAAAGGCGTGCGGGTTTGTGGATCAATTGGCCCTGGTGTGTAGGGGGAGTAGATGAGACAATAGACAATAGATGCAGGAGGAGGCCATTCGGCCCTTCGAGCCAGCACCGCCATTCAATGTGATCATGGCTGATCATTCTCAATCAGTACCCCGTTCCTGCCCTCTCCCCATACCCCTGACTCCGCTATCCTTAAGAGCTCTATCCAGCTCTCTCTTGAAT
Source organism: Rhinoraja longicauda (assembly GCF_053455715.1). Lineage (NCBI taxonomy): Eukaryota > Metazoa > Chordata > Chondrichthyes > Rajiformes > Arhynchobatidae > Rhinoraja > Rhinoraja longicauda. Next base: position 32,067,884 of record NC_135975.1, read on the forward strand.
GCATTCAGAGAATTGGCCTCCACTGCCTTCTGAGGCAGAGAATTCCACAGATTCACAACTCTCTGACTGAAGAAGTTTTTCCTCATCTCAGTTCAAAATGGCCTACCCCTTATTCTTAAACTGTGGTCCCTTGTTCTGGACTCCCCCAACATTGGGAACATATTTCCTGCCTCTAACATGTCCAACCCCTTAATAATCTTATACGTTTCGATAAGATCTCCTCTCATCCTTCTAAATTCCAGTGTGTACAAGCCTAGTTGCTCCAGTCTTTCAACATACGACAGTCCCGCCAGTCCGGGAATTAACCTAGTAAACCTACGCTGCACGCCCACAATAGCAAGAATATCCTTCCTCAAATTTGGAGACTAAAACTGCACACAGTACTCCAGGTGCGGTCTCACTAGGGCCCTGTACAACTGCAGAAGGACCTCTTTGCTCCTATACTCAACTCCTCGTGTTATGAGATAACATGGAAGCAGTGTGAGCGGGTGATCGCTGGTCAGCATGGACTTTGGTGGGCCGAAGGGCCTGTTTCCATGCTGTATCTTTCGATCACTCAAATGCTGGAACTTTAGGGCCGTACGGCCTGTCCCTGCTTTCCTTTGCAATAATATCTTGACTCCAAGAGCTCCTGTATGGAAAACATTTTCTTACAAAGGCAATCTTTAAATTATTCAGGGGGTCATTAACAGCAGTTTAAGTGTTTCCGTTAGATGGTATACAATTGGAAAGTGTTTGGAAAATTGTCCTCCTATCCATCCCGGCATGGGAGGGTGGGGGGGGGGGGGCGAGAACAAAGAGGGACCATTGGGGACTGTAACGAATACTTTGTAACTTTGGCTGCGCCCTATACATAGCGACCCTTTGCATACCTTGTGTAATGGTATGTCAAGCAAGGAATTTCACTGCGACATGGCACATGTGATAATAAAGTATCAGACAATCAATCCGAGGGGAGTATTCAAAGCCCTGCAGTTCTGTTCTAAAACCTCATCGCTCTCCCGAGATTCTTTTTCGCAAGTGATCGGGAAGAAAACTCGCATCTGCGCCTCCCCAGCCAAGCGTTGCGTCCATAAAGTTTCAGGAGCAATGACAATAGACAATAGACAATGGACAATAGGTGCAGGAGGAGGCCATTCGGCCCTTCGAGCCAGCACCGCCATTCAATGTGATCATGGCTGATCATTCTCAATCAGTACCCCGTTCCTGCTTTCTCCCCATACCCCCTGACTCCGCTATCCTTAAGAGCTCTATCTAGCTCTCTCTTGAATGTATTCAGAGAATTGGCCTCCACTGCCCTCTGAGGCAGAGAATTCCACAGATTCACAACTCTCTGACTGAAAAAGTTTTTCCTCATCTCCATTCTAAATGGCCTACCCCTTATTCTTAAACTGTGGCCCCTGGTTCTGGACTCCCCCAACATTGGGAACATGTTTCCTGCCTCTAATGTGTCCAACCCCTTAATAATCATATACGTTTCGATTAGATCCCCTCTCATCCTTCTAAATTCCAGTGTATACAAGCCTAGTCGCTCCAGTCTTTCAACATATGACAGTCCCACCATTCCGGGAATTAACCTAGTAAACCTACGCTGCACGCCCTCAATAGCAAGAACTTCCTGGAAAACTGTGCATCACATGCTTCAAGCAGTCCTGGGCAGATACGTTTGCACAGCTGTGTAGAAAGCAAAGGTAACAGAGCAGAGCAAGGTAGACCACTCGACACCTAAAAACCGTAGTATGTCACGGCGCCATTTTAGTAGGCAGAAACTCGCAGAAACATTTTAAAAGAAAAATAACAAAAATCTGTGAATTGATAGATGAGATATATTCTGCATTTTAATGGTATCATCACACATACTGTTCCCCCCAAAATACTGATTACACTGCGAGAGGCAGAGCGAACGGCGGGTTTTGCTTACTAAAATGGCGGCCGTTACGCTCCTTTGCGTACTACACTTCAGTAGAGGCGATTTCGACGGAGTGGTCCATCTTGCTCCTCTAGTATCTTTGGTAGAAAGGGACTGCAGATGCTGGTTAACGCCGAAGATAGACATAAAGTGCTGGAGTAACTCAGCGGGTCAAGCAGCATCTCTGGAGAGAAGGAATAGGTGACGATTCGGGTCGAGACCCTTCTTCAGACTGGGTGTCAGGGGAGAGGGAGCGTAGAGGCATGGAGGGGCAAGGTGTGAAAACGAGACATCAAAGCAGATGAGGCCGATCAAGGAAATGTAGAACGGCTCGTTGCTTGCTGAGGGGAAGGTGACAATGAGGCAGACACTCAGTAAAATTTAATCAGGAGGACAGTAGAACTGGTCAGAGAACCATGTTGGGGGAGGGATGGAGAGAGAGGGAACGCAAGGGTCACTTGAAGTTGGAGAAGTTGGAGTATTGCGTACAGTTTTGGTCTCCTAATCTGAGGAAAGACATTCTTGCCATAGAGGGAGTACAGAGAAGGTTCACCAGATTGATTCCTGGGATGGCAGGACTTTCATATGAAGAAAGACTGGATAGACTCGGCTTGTACTCGCTGGAATTTAGAAGATTGAGGGGGGATCTTATAGAAACTTACAAAATTCGTAAGGGGTTGGACAGGCTAGATGCAGGAAGATTGTTCCCGATGTTGGGGAAGTCCAGAACAAGGGGTCACAGTTTAAGGATAAGGGGGAAGACTTTTAGGACCGAGATGAGAAAAAAAAAATTCACACAGAGTGGTGAATCTGTGGAATTCTCTGCCACAGAAGGTAGTTGAGGCCAGTTCATTGGCTATATTTAAGAGGGAGCTAGATGTGGCCCTTGTGGCTAAAGGGATCAGGGGGTCTGGAGAGAAGGCAGGTACGGGATACTGAGTTGGATGATCAGCCATGATCATATTGAATGGCGGTGCAGGCTCGAAGGGCCGAATGGCCTACTCCTGCACCTATTTTCTATGTTTTCTATGTAAAACTAAACTAATCCGCGGCAGCCTTTCGTCATTGGAAAGGATGCTGGCGAATTTTGGAGGGAGGCTGTAAGATTAGGGCGATTTAAAAACCGCTCAATTTGCCACAGCATTCAGTTAGGTTAACAGCATGACCAGGTCTGTACACAAGTGTGATCGAGTACTCGATGTGATCGTGCCGCCAAGACCTTGTTACAAGGCTTTGTGTGGCCACAATCTTCATGTTACAAGGAAATGCACAGAGGAGGATCCTTGTCTGCCGGAATAAATGTCAATCTGATTGTTGTCTTGTGTAGCAGCGGGTAATTTCTCCAAGCTGATAAATTGATTTCTGACATGACAATGTGGGCGAGGAGCGTTATATTTTAATATTTATGGAGGCAATCCGCAGTTCAACATTTTTAAATGGAATGAGAGAGGGGAAAAAAATGATGTACTTGAACTTTGCTTTCTTTTAAACAAAACAAATAGCTTATCTGTTTAAGTCAAAAGCTGACCGCTTTCCCAACAAGCCATGCAACTGTGAATTGTCTACCACATGCTTTTTTTAAATACATAAATAGTGACCAGAAAGATCAAATCCGGGCACTTTAATTGCCATTCAGATCCCAAGCCCCTGCCTTTGATATGGAAATACAGCTGCAATTCACGGCAACCTTTCACTTAAGTATCCTCCCTACAATCTAAAACACACACATACACTCTCACACACACACACACTCTCACACGCAGACACACACTCTCACTCTCACACACACACACTCTCACACGCACACACAGACACACACGCACACCCTCACACTCACGCACACACACACACACACACACCCACACACACACACACTCTCACACACACACACTCTCACACGCAGACACACACTCTCACTCTCACACGCACACACACACACACACTCTCACACGCACACAGACACACACGCACACCCTCACACTCACGCACACACACACACCCACACACTCTCACTCTCACTCGCACTCTCACACGCACACAGACACACACGCACACCCTCAC
>NC_135975.1:32076853-32115041 GCF_053455715.1 Rhinoraja longicauda
GCCAAATGGCCGACTCCTGCACCTATTGTCTATTGTCTATAAAACCCACACAGGTCACGGGGAGAACATACAGACAGCACCCGTAGTCGGGATGGAACCCGGGTCTCCGGCGCTGCATACCGTGACCGCACTTGGAGTTGTTGAGAAAGTGCTGTTTTCGTAGGGTAGGGAACAGCACAGGAACAGGCCCTTTGGCCCACTTGTCTGTGCTGGACTCACACAATTTTGGCTGATGGGAAATGCCAAGATAAACTACTTCTCCTCCGCCTGCTCGTGATCCATCTCCATCCATTCTTTGCCCACCCATGCGCCTCTCTAAAAGCCTCTTCAACGCCTCTATCGTATCTGCCTCCACCACCACCCCTGGCAGCGCGTTCCAGCCACCCAACGCTTTCTGTGTCAAAATAAACTTGCCCCGCTCATCTCCTTGAAACTTTGCCCCTCTCACCTTTCAGCGGTGCCCTCTAATCTTTGACATTTTCACCCTGGGGAAAAGCTTCTGACTGGCTATCCTATCTATGCGTTTCAGAATTTTATATACTAATTTTCTTATGCCCCCCCCACCCCCCAAAAAAATTAATTTAATTTAAAGATACAGCGTGGAAACAAGCCCTTCGGCCCATCAAGTCCGCGCCGTACACTGACTCCCATATAAATAGCCGGTATCACAAAATGCTGGAGTAACTCAGCGGGTCAGGCAGCATCTCAGGAGAGAAGGAATGGCTGACGTTTTGGACCTTCAGTATTTACGATACAGATTTTTAGTGACTACTGCCAGCCAAGCAACCAATCTGAAAAAAATCGTTTTAGACTTTAGAGTTTACTTTTACTTTAGAGATACAGCGCGAAAATAGGCCCTTCGGCCCACCGAGACCGCGCCGACCGGCGATCACCCCGTACGCTAGGTTTCATAAAATGGAGGAGTAACTCTGCAGGTCGGGCAGCCTCTCTGGAGAGCGGGAATGGGTGACGTTTCAGGTCCCGTACACTTGCACTATCCTACACACCAGGGACAATTTACAATTTCCTGAAGCCAATTAACCTACACCCCTTTGGAGTGTGGGAGGAAACCGGAGCACCCGGAGAATAAAAAACACGCAGGTCACGGGGAGAACGTGCAAACTCCGTACAGACAGCACCCGAGGTCAGGATTGAACCCGGGGTCTCTGGCGCTGTGAGGCAGCAACTCTACCGCTGCGCCACCGTGCCGCCAATCTGGACCAAGTTGTAGACAGGGAGCAGTGAAACCAGAGGTGTGGACTGAAGTTGAGGCAAGTAGAAATCGTTTCAGAGCATTAAAAAAAAAAATCATGGTCAGTTTAAAAGGTTCATTGTGTTGGGTTCCCGTACGTCTGAATGTGACTCTTTCTCCGTCTCTCCCATATCGAAGCAGATATATAATTTAATAAACTGCGTAATTTCAGCCTCTTTCAAATTAAGTGGCCACCACAATAGCCCCTCTCTTCAAAGTCTTTTCCCAGACCTGCCTTCTTGCATTCATCCCTAAACATCTCTGTCGCCATTAGCTTACCCTTGACAGCTTGACAGGCTGGGATAAGGAAGTAAAACACGTAAACATTGTTTCCTGATGTATGCATTCATCTCTGCTGCCAAACACGGATATTGACGAGATATTTCACTCCCACTTTCAGCGCTGTAAATTATACCCTGCCCACAGAAGGATGTAACTCTTCATGGCTTCAAATAGCCTCAATCATTTCAACTTCCTCTTAACAGCTATCAGACCCATCATCCTTCTAACCTCCCTGCCGTCAGTGAGTTTCACCATCACCCCCCCCCCTCCCCATTTGCAAAGGCACAGAAAGCTTTTAGGCATTGTCGTTGTAACAACACACACACACACACACACACACACACACACACACACACACACACACACACACACACACACACAGACACACACACACACACACACACACACGCACACACACACACACGCGCACACACATACAGACACACACACACACACACACACACACAGACACACACACGCACACACACACACACAGACACACACACGCACACACACACACACACACACACAGACACACACACGCACACACACACACACACACACACACACACAGACACACACACGCACACACAAAGACGCACACGCACTCTCACACACACACACACACGCACCGTCTGAAGAAGGGTCTCGACCCAAAACCTCACCCATTCCCTCTCTCCTAGATGCTGCCTGACCCGCTGAGTTACTCCAGCATCTTGTGATACCTTCGATTTGTACCAGCATCTGCACTTATTTTCCTACACACACACACACACACACACACGCACACATACAGACACACATACACAGACACACACACACAGACACACACACACGCAGACACACACACAGAGACACACACACACACACACACCCCCCAAGTGAGTTTCACTAACATAATGATTTGTTGTGATGACAATCGTATCTATTATTACTGATTGACTCAATCCTGGCACTGGAAGGGGATTTGTGTGGGGCGTGGTAGTTGTTCAGCAGAACCACTATTCACATCTCTTCTCATCCCAAATATTTTAACCGTCCAACTTGTGCAAGATTCGTTTCTCTTTCGTTCTGATTTACGTTACAAATGACTGACCGGGTTCTGAGCGGCGTGAGTTTTCTGGTCTGGTTTCGAGATACAGCGCGGAAACAGGCCCTTCGGCCAATCGAGTCAGCGCCGACCAGCGATCCCTGCACACCAGCACTGGGGACAATTTACATTGATACGTCTATACCAAGCCTGTCTGCACGGAGTTTGGACCGTTGTCCCCGTGACCGGGATCTTCGGTTTCCTCCCACACTCCAAAGACGAGCAGGTTTGTAGGCTAATTGGCTTGGTATAAAGGTAAAATGTCCCTAGTGGTAGGATAGTGTTAGTGTGCAGGGATCGCTGGTCGGCGCGGACTCGGTGGGCCGAAGGCCCTGATTCCGCGCTGTTTCTCTAAACTAAACTAAAAGGAAGCACCAGTCCATGCCGGGATCACATGTAAAGGTCATCTCTGATGACTTCCTATTGCCGTACTCCACCCACATCCCACTTCCACATAAACCTCCTACTAGTTTGAGATGGCTTTCTAAATTCATCGTCATGCAGCCTGCACCTTTGGCCCACTGTCAACCATTAGACAATAGACAATAGGTGCAGGAGTAGGCCATTCGGCCCTTCGAGCCAGCACCGCCATTCAATGTGATCATGGCTGATCATTCTCAATCAGTAATTATGCACCTATTTACACCAGTTCTTGATTAGTACGGGTGTCAGGGGTTATGGGGAGAAGGCAGGAGAATGGCGTTAGGAGGGAGAGATAGATCAGCCATGATTGAATGGCGGAGTAGACTCGATGGGCCGAATGGCCTAATTCTACTCCTGTTCCTTGTGACCTTAATTCTGAACGAATCCTCTTTCATTCTCTCCACATCCCCTTCAACATCCCATAGATTCTCCCACCCACCCACGCGCTAGGCCCAATTGATGGAGGCCGATTTCCCACCCGCCCTCCATGTCTTTGGGACCTGAGGAGGAAACTAGAGCTCCCCGGTGTGACAGGGCGAGTGTGCAAACTCCCCCACAGGCAGAGCCAGTGGTCGGGGTCTCTGGAGCTGCGTGGTTGCGGCTCTACCAGCTGTGCCACTGTGCAACCCCTGCCTGCAACTGCAAGTCAAAGTGTGGCGCGCAGAGTACTCCAACAGGATTCCAAAGACACTTGGCCAGGTGCATGGATCAGAAATGTCTAGAAGAATCTGTACCAGACAATGGCACATGGGACTACGTTCGATGGGGTATCTAGATGGGCCATCTGTTTTTCTCCAGAGATGCTGCCTGACCCGCTGAGTTACTCCAGCACTTTGTGTCTTTGTTTTTTTGGTAAACTAGCATTTGCGGTTCCTTGTGCCGACGACTTGTTTGTCCGCGTTCACCAATAGGTTTGTAAAGCGGGGATTAGCCAAGTTAAAGAGGAATTTGGGGGGGGGTGGGGGGGGGGGGGGCTGGGAAGAGAGAGACGCGACCGTGTATGGGGGCGGAGCCATTAAAATCTTCTCCTCGTCTGGCTCAAATTCGTTAAACTTCGGAGTGATCCCGTTTACTGAAACCGGAGCATTGTCCTAATCCGGTCCTAAAGCAACAAGCCAAAGGTCAAGGCCCCATTTAGAGAGGAAGGGGAAGAAAGAAAAAAATAGGGTGGGGGGCGGGGGGAGAGATTAAAATATAGATAGAGACAGGGTGCTACAGAGGAAGAATGGGTGGGGGAAGAGAGTGCAAGAGAGACCCAGACTGAACAATGAAATCCTTACTTGCAGCACCACAGCAGAATATGTACACATGGTACTCTTAAATAATATCATCAACGAGAAAAAGATCAGTGTGTGTATATATACATAAACACACATATACACGCACACACACACGCACACACTATCTATATACATATGTATGTATATACACACACACAAGCACACATACGTACACATCAAAAACAAACAATTAGAGTGCAATAATAACAAAACTAGTCTACGTATGTTCAGAGCGTAATTGAGGTTGTAGTGTTTAAGTAGCCCGATGGCTGTGGGGAAGAAGCTGTTCTTGGACTAGACGTGCAAAGGGAGGCGTGGGCAGAGGTACAAACAGGACATAGCACAGCACAGGGACAGGCCCTTCGGCCCACAATGATTGTGCCGAGGCACAGAGTGATACACCAGGGAAACAGGCCCTTCGGCCCAACTTGCCCACACCGACCAACATGTCCCATCTACACTAGTCCCACCTGCCTGCATTTAGCCTATTTCCCTCCAAACCTGCCCTATCCATGCACCGGTCTAATAGTTTCTTAAACGCTGTGATGGTCCCTGCCTCGACTGCCTCCTCCGGCAGGTGTGTTCCACACACCCACGACCCAATGTCGTCGTCCGATGGTTTATCTCACAATGTTGCCACGCTTCCCATTTTTACAGTAGCCAGGGCACTTCACGTCTGAACACTGGTTGGCCTTGAGAGGAGGGGTACAAATGCGTGCTGTCACTTCCAGGTGCCTCTCCGGATCTCTGCGCCTTCATTGTTCATTCTGCAAGAAGCCCCGCGGTTTGTTAGTTCTGTGCAGGCTCCAGCTGAATGCAAACGAATCAAAAACTCTCTGCGGCCATCACACCGAAGAGTGGGCAGTCGAACGTCGCGAGGAAGGGTTGCCAACTTCCTCGCTCCCAAAGAAGGGACAGAGGGTGACTGGCGTCACCGCCCCGCGCCCCCCTCCCACGTGACCTCACCCAGCCAGCGGCCATGCGCTCCCGCTCCACCAATGGCGGCCGCCATTGGTGGAGCGGGAGCACGTGGCCGCTGGCTGGGTGAGGTCACATGGGGCGGTGATGTCACCCTTTGTCCCTTCTTTGGGAGCGAGGAAGTTGGCAACCCCTACTAATACGGGACAAGGGTGGTCCCATACGGGACAAACCAATTTAGCCCAGAATATTGGGATGTCCCGGCTAATACGGGACAGTCGGTAACCCTAATCGCGAGGAACTGCATTAAAACATTCCACTGAGGGAACGTCAGCGACAAAGGGTCTGAAGAAGGGTCTGGACCCGAAACGTCACCCATTCCTTCTCTCCTGAGATGCTGCCTGACCCGCTGAGTTACTCCATCATTTTGTGAATAAACACCTTCGATTTGTACCAGCATCTGCAGTTATTGTCTTATACCAAGGGTCTATTGTCACCTCACGTCCAGAAGCTAAAAGCTGTTCTAGAGGAAAGGACAACGTGCTCCATGCTCCCCCACCTATTGATTTGGACTTCTGGCTCCCAGTCGAATTCGAAATGTTTTTTTTTTTTAGTAAATGTTTGCTTTAAAATAGTTTTGTTTAAAGATGAATTCAACTTTATCGATCGGGCCACGTGTACACTCCATGCGGAATGCAGGGCCGCAGAGTGGCGCAGCGGTAGAGTCGCTGCCTAATAGCGCCAGAGACCCGGGTTTGATCCTGACTACGGGCGCTGTCTGTACGGAGCTTGTACGTTCTCCCCCCCGTGACCTGCGTGGGTTTTCTCCGGGTGCTCCGGTTTCCTCCCACATTCCAAAGACGTGCAAGTTTGTAGGTCAATTAATTTACTTCTGTTAATTGTACATTGTCCCTAGTGTGGAGGATAGTGCAAGTGTACAGGGTCGGGGCAGACTAGGTGGGCCGTGCTTTATCTCTAAAGTCTAAAGAGTGATAACGCGGTCAGATTTTAAAATTTGATGCAAAATTTGACACAATAAGGTACTTGGAGGATTTCAGAGACAGACCTGGGAGTTACGTACATCGGCGTAACCAAGCGCAGGCTCGGCGATCGCTTCGCTCAACACCTGCGCTCGGTCCGCGTTGGCCAAACTGGTCTCCCGGTGGCCGAGCACTTCAACTCCCCCTCGCCCTCCCAGTCTGACCTTTCTGTCATGGGCCTCCTCCAGTGCCATAGTGAGGCCCACCGGAAATTGGAGGAACAGCACCTCATATTTCGCCTGGGCAGCTTGCAGTCCAGTGGTATGAACATTGACTTCTCCAACTTTAGATAGTTCCTCTGTCCCTCTCTTCCCCTCCTCCTTCCCAGTTCTCCCTCTATCTTCCTGTCTCCACCTATATCCTTCCTTTGTCCCGCCCCCCTGACATCAGTCTGAAGAAGGGTCTCGACCCGAAACGTCACCCATTCCTTCTCTCCCGAGATGCTGCCTGACCTGCTGAGTTACTCCAGCATTTTGTGAATCAATATATATATATATATATATATATATATATATATATATATATATATATATATATACGCATTTAATTCCCTATGTAAGCGAGCCCCGTTTGCCTGCTTTTGACCCACACCGGGTAGAAGGTACAATTTACGGAAGCCAATTAAACTGCAAACCTGCAAACGTCTTTGGAGTGTGGGAGGAAACCGGAGATCCTGGAGAAAACCCACGCACACAGGTCACGGGGAGAACGTACAGCGCCCGTGGTCGGGATCGAACCCGGGACTCTGGCGCTGGAAGGCGGCAACTCTGCCGCTGCCCCACCGTGCCGCCATTAGTAGTGCTCAATTTTGGATGAGATATTAAAGGAAGATGCGTTCTGCCCTCTCGTGTGGAACATAAAATAACCCACGGTGCCATTTCAAAGAGCAGCAGTTTTCCCTGGTGCCGTGGTTAACATTTATCCTTTAATCAACATCACTGAAACGGGATTATTTGGCCATTAATCCTCTAACTGGTTGTGGGAGCTCGCTGGGTATAAATCGGCTATCATCTCTCGTGACAACACCCCCATGAACACAGGTAAAAGTCCTTCTACGACCAGCCTGACTGTCCCCTTGATTAAACCTGATCTCTGTGTGCTCTGTTGCCACCTTCTCCCGGCTAACAATAGACAATAGACAATAGGTGCAGGAGTAGGCCATTCAGCCCTTTGAGCCAGCACCGCCATTCAATGCGATCATGGCTGATCACTCTCAATCAGTACCCCGTTCCTGCCTTCTCCCCGTACCCCCTCACTCCGCTATCCTTAAGAGCTCTATCCAGCTCTCTCTTGAAAGCATCCAACGAACTGGCCTCCACTGCCTTCTGAGGCAGAGAATTCCACACCTTCACCACTCTCTGACTGAAAAAGTTCTTCCTCATCTCCGTTCTAAATGAGCTATTCTACATTTTCCTTGAACGTCTTCCCCTTTGATGTCTCATTCTCACACCTCGCACTCCCTTACCTCTGTGTCTCCCTCTCCCCCGGCTCTCAGTCCGAGGAAGGGTCTTGACCCCGAAACGTCGCCCTGTCCCACTGTGTTACTCCAGCATTTTGTGTCGACCAATCGGCGTGGAATAGCATCCGCTGTTCCTTCCTCCACACTTAAAATACAGTCCTTCATTGGTTCAGAGGCGCTTTGGGACATGCTGAGGGTGGGGAGAGGCGCTAGATAAATGCAGGTTTTACCGCCTTCCTGTGCGAGGGGACATTAAATCTGCAAATTGACAGTGCAAGGAGGAAACTGAAAGTGCATCCACAAAACAAAACACATTCAGTGCCATTTTACCATCTTCTCAGCATAAACAAGAACAGCTGTGTTGTTCTTATTCTGTTCTACATCATCTATTTCTTTTGACTAATGATAGAGCTGTATCCATGGTCACTAACAACTAGCAGGGAGTGTGAATCTAAACAGCCACACCATGGTCAGAGTGTGGGGAATCTCTGTTGCCCCCCTCGTTTCGCAGCGGGACCCCGGGCAGATCGTCACGAAACACAATCCGGGCACAAGTTTATCAACATCAGTAAATCGTTAAACATGACAGATTTAATGGCCTCAAACAAATGGTTAAATTAAATTATATGAATATTTAATTAGCCAGCTCAATTGCCTCCTTCAATTAACAAAGCAAGAAATGAGACATTATGTGAACTGACAACATTGTAGATTCTACTAAATGTCACTTCATTTAGCTGGAGTGTTCTGTACACGGACACGTGCAGTCTTTATCAACTTTGAAACAGCGTGTTTCAGGTGCAAGGGGAACTATGTGCAATGGAATCTGAGGCAACTAACAGAGGAGCAACTGGAATGTTACTCAGCTAATGTTGTAGTTGACAGTAATTCCATTCAGATTTGCTAAAGCCTGGAGTACAAACCTATATCTGTGTGTGAACACAGACACAAAATGCTGGAGGAACTCAGCGGGACAGGCGGCCTCTCTGGAGACAAGGAATGGGTGTCGTTTCGGGCCGAGACCCTCCTTCAGTCCCAGACAGTTACTGCTGCACCAATGTGACAATAGACAATAGACAATAGACAATAGGTGCAGGAGTAGGCCATTCAGCCCTTCGAGCCAGCACCGCCATTCAATGCGATCATGGCTGATCACTCTCAATCAGTACCCCGTTCCTGCCTTCTCCCCATACCCCCTCACTCCGCTATCCTTAAGAGCTCTATCCAGCTCTCTCTTGAAAGCATCCAACGAACTGGCCTCCACTGCCTTCTGAGGCAGAGAATTCCACACCTTCACCACCCTCTGACTGAAAAAGTTCTTCCTCATCTCCGTTCTAAATGGCCTACCCCTTATTCTTAAACTGTGGCCCCTTGTTCTGGACTCCCCCAACATTGGGAACATGTTATCTGCCTCTAATGTGTCCAATCCCCTAATTATCTTATATGTTTCAATAAGATCCCCCCTCATCCTTCTAAATTCCAGTGTATACAAGCCCAATCGCTCCAGCCTTTCAACATACGACAGTCCCGCCATTCCGGGAATTAACCTAGTGAACCTACGCTGCACGCCCTCCATAGCAAGAATATCCTTCCTCAAATTTGGAGACCAAAACTGCACACAGTACTCCAGGTGCGGTCTCACCAGGGCCCGGTACAACTGTAGAAGGACCTCTTTGCTCCTATACTCAACTCCTCTTGTTACGAAGGCCAACATTCCATTGGCTTTCTTCACTGCCTGCTGTACCTGCATGCTTCCTTTCATTGACTGATGCACTAGGACACCCAGATCTCGTTGAACTCCCCCTCCTCCTAACCTGACACCATTCAGATAATAATCTGCCTTTCTATTCTTACTTCCAAAGTGAATAACCTCACACTTATCTACATTAAACTGCATCTGCCATGTATCCGCCCACTCACACAACCTGTCCAAGTCACCCTACAGCCTTATTGCATCTTCCTCACAATTCACACTACCCCCCTTCAGAGTGTGAAGAAGGGTCTCGACCCGAAACGTCACCCATCCCTTCTCTCCAGAGATGCTGCCTGTCCCGCTGAGTTACTCCAGCGTTTTGTGTCTATCCTCGGTGTAAACCAGCATCTGTTCCTTCCTGCACATTGTGTGTGGACAGGTAGTCCAGTCAAATGTTCTTTGAACAAATATCCAACCATCTGAAAACATGTGCCTGTTTCTGCTGTGATACTGATGGTTTAGTTGTTCAGCAGAACCATAATTTGCGTCTTTTCTCATTCCAAATAACCGTCCAACTTGGACAGCTGTGTTTAAGATTCTTCCTGATTTATGTTAGAAATGATTGACCGGTTCTGAACTGCAAGCTGCCTGAATTTTAGTTTTAGTTTGGAGATACAGTGCAGTAACAGGCCATTCGGCCCACCGAGACTGTGCCGACCAGCAATCCCCGTACACTAGCATTATCCTACACACTTACAACCTTTACCGAAGCCACTTAGCCTGCAAACCTGCACGTCTTTGGAGTGCGGGAGGAAACCGGAGCACCCGGAGAAAACCCACGCAGGTCACGAGGAGAACGTGCAAACTCCGTACAGACAGCACCCGTAGTCAGGATCGAACCCGGGACTCTTGGCCGCCATGCCGATCGTAAAGGCGTCGAAGGGAGAAGGTACGAGGGAGAAGGTAGGAGAAACCTTTGGGGGGTTAATGCCTGAGGCATTTACTGAACTGCTGAACCACGATGCCCTGCAGGTACATTGAACAAATATCCAACATCTAAAGACTTGGCCCAGTTGCAGGGAAGTTACAAATACGTTGCCGACTGGGACGAAGAGGGAGTTAAAGCCGGAAACCAATTCAACATTCAGTCAGGGGAGCATTGTTGATTCAGAATGTTCTGGTAATGGGAATGCACAGAATAGACTTGCAGACACTTGTGTAGACACAACATGCGGGAGTAACTCAGCGGGTCAGGCAGCATCTCTGGAGAGAAGGAATGGGTGACATTGCGGGTCGAGACCCTTCTTCAGAACCGACCCGAAACATCACCAATTCCTTCTCTCCAGAGATGCTGCCTGTCCCGCTGAGTTACTCCAGCATTTTGTGTCTATCTTCGGTTTAAACCAGCTCCTGCAGTTCCTTCCTACACATGCAGACCCTTGTATAATCCACACCAGATTTCTTCAGGAGTATAAACTCACCACTTACATCTGGAATTCTTTAATCTTCCAACTTCATCTCCACCTGAAGCTACATATACCTGCTAGTTAGTTCACTTAGGTTTCAAAGAGTGGCATATTCTGTGCAGAGCAGGTCAATATAAAGTAAACAAAAAAAGATCCAAGTGCTGGAGTAACTCAGCGGGTCAGGCAGCATCTCTGGGGAACATGGGTAGGTGACGTTTCACAGAGTGCTGGAGTAACTCAGCGGGTCAGGCAGCATCTCTGGGGAACATGGACAGGTGACGTTTTACAGAGTGCTGGAGTAACTCAGCGGCTCTTAGAAACATAGAAACATAGAAACATAGAAAATAGGTGCAGGAGTAGGCCATTCGGCCCTTCGAGCCTGCACCGCCATTCAATATGATCATGGCTGATCATCCAATTCAGTATCCCGTACCTGCCTTCTCTCCATACCCCCTGATCCCTTTAGCCACAAGGGCCACATCTAACTCCCTCTTAAATATAGCCAATGAACTGGCCTCAACTACCTTCTGTGGCAGAGAATTCCACAGATTCACCACTCTCTGTGTGAACAAAAACTTTCTCTTCTCGGTCCTAAAAGACTTCCCCCTTATCCTTAAACTGTGACCCCTTGTTCTGGACTTCCCCAACATCGGGAACAATCTTCCTGCATCTAGCCTGTCCAACCCCTTAAGAATTTTGTAAGTTTCTATAAGATCCCCCCGGCAGTATCTCTGGGGAACATGGATAGGTGACGTTTCACAGAGTGCTGGAGTAACTCAGCGGGTCAGGCAGCATCTCTGGTGAACATGGACAGGTGACGTTTCACTGAGTGCTGGAGTAACTCAGCGGGTCAGGCAGCATCTCTGGTGAACATGGACAGGTGACGTTTCACTGAGTGCTGGAGTAACTCAGCGGGTCAGGCAGCATCTCTGGTGAACATGGACAGGTGACGTTTCACTGAGTGCTGGAGTAACTCAGCGGGTCAGGCAGCATCTCTGGTGAACATGGACAGGTGACGTTTCACTGAGTGCTGGAGTAACTCAGCGGGTCAGGCAGCATCTCTGGGGAACATGGGTAGGTGACGTTTCGGGACAGGACCTTCCTTTGGACTGATTGTGAAGGGGGTGGGAGTGGGGAGAAAGCTGGAAGAGAGGTGGGGACAGGACTAAACCTGGCATGTGATACAGTGGGGTGGGTTAATGGTTGGGTTGCCAACTATCTCACTCACAAATATGGGACAAAGTGACGTCACCGCTCCGCACCCCAGGGGACCGCAGCCAGCCAGCGGCCTCGTGCTCCCGCTACACCAATGGCGGCCACCCGGGCCAGCTACGCAAACTCCGTTAGGCGGCACCTACACTGTCTGGACCGACAGCGGCTTCCGGGCCTACAGTGTCCGGACCTACACTGTCCAGACCTACACTGTCCAGACCTACACTGTCCGGACCTACACGGTCCAAACCTACACTGTCCGGATCTACACTGTCCGGACCTACAGCGCCCCATCCCCCCCCCCCCCCCCCACCCCCCCCCCCACCCCAGCCTAATACGGGACAAGGGCGGTCCCGTATGGGACAAAGCAATTTAGCCCAAAATACAGGATGTCCCGGCTAATTCGGGACAGTTGGCAACCCTAGTTAATAGGCAGATGGCTGGACAAAGGCCAGAGAGTAGGAGTGAGACAAAAGGATTGAAGAGTTGCGAATTGTGAAGCTGGAGGAAGGAATGTCGGTGGAAGGGTAGGGGGAGGAGATATTCTGAAGCTGTGAAGAATGCTATATTGAATGCTATATTGAATCACAGCGTGGAAACAGGCCCTTCAGACCAACTTGCCCACATCCCAGCTACATCAGTCCCACCTGCCCGCTCTTGGCCCATATCCCTCTAAACCAGTCCTATCCATGTACATGTCTAACTGTTTCTTAAATGTTGGGATAGTCACTGCCTTCAATACCTCCTCTGGCAGCTTGTTCCTTACACCCACCACCCTTTGTGTGAGAAAGTTACCCCTCGTGGATTCCAATTAAATCTTTTCCCCTTCACCTTGAACCTATGTCCTCCAGTCCTTATTTCACCTACTCTGGGCTAGAGATGCCCGACCCACTGAGTTACTCCAGCATTTTGTGTCTTTCTCCAGAGATGCTGCCTGTTCTGCTGAGATACTCCAGCAGCACTTTTGAGTCTTTTTATTTGGTAAACCGCCACCGGCACTTCTTGTAGATGGACACAAAATGCTGGAGTAACTCAACGGGTCGGGCAGCATCTCTGGAGAGAAGGAGCAAATGACGTTTCGGGTCGAGTCCCTTCTTCAGACTGAGACTCAGGAGGGAGAGAAACTAGAGGTTTGCAAAAGTTCCGAACAAATCAGAGCCGGCTCCGATGACCAAGGGATGGTGGAGCCCACAATGGCAGTTTAATGCTCTGAGTAAGTATCTCTGGGTACTCTTACACCTCTGCCTGTATGATGAATGGTGCCTTTCCTACATTTCAGCTTTTGCTTGGGCACCTTACGACCCACCCTTACAAATCAATGAATGGTGATTTCTCCAACGTCCAGTAACCATGGCGTCCTCTCTCGCTCTGTCCCTCCCCCCCACCCTAGTCGGCGTACTAGTTTTGCTGTTGTCCTGTTGCGTTTCACTGCCTGTACAACTCCTTATCACCTAGCCCACAGCCAACAACGGACCATTGTGGGCTCTGCCCATCCTTGATCATTGGCACGTCTTTCATCCGTTTGTTCTGCGTGTCTCTCTCTGCATCGCCGTCTATATCTCTCGCTTCCCTTTCTCCCCCCCCCCGCCCACGACTCTCGGTCTGAAGAAGGGTCTCGAGCGATTCCTTTTCTCCAGAGACGCTGCCTGAGCTGCCGAGTTGCTCCAGCTTTTTTTGTGTCTCTCTTCCGGACGGCAACTTGCAACAAGGTGTAGAAATGCAGAGCCTCCCGCAGAACGGCGTGGCTCTGCTGACCCGACTCAGTCATCCACCGTACGAACGGACAATAACCAGCATTGCCCTCCGCTACTCTGCACTTTGCAGCAGCAGAGAGGAACTCATCCTAAAATGGGCCCGTGCCTTGGACAGGATGTGAACTGTGCGAATCCACCCACCCACCCACCCACAGGCTGGGATCCATCTGCGGCCAAGGCTGGTCTCGTTTTCCACCTCTCCTGGGAGATTACATGGAGTTGAGTGGGTGGGGGAATTTTTAACATTAAGATGCGAAGGCAACACGACCAAAAGGGAGGAGGAGGAGGATAGTCTTTTATAGTCTGCAAACAATATAATAAACGAGAAAAAAATGGTCAGTGCACTTTTTCAGTGCACACGCTGAGATTTTATCCCCTCGTTTATTATATTGGAGTGTAAATATATACGGAGAACTGTGTTTACATGTGTAAGAAGGAACTGCAGGTGCTGGTTTAAACCGAAGATAGACACAGAGTGCTGGGTAGTGTAAGAAAATAACTGCAGATGCTGGTACAAATCGAAGGTATTTATTCACAAAATGCTGGAGTAACTCAGCAGGTCAGGCAGCATCTCAGGAGAGAAGGAATGGGCGACGTTTCGGGTCGAGACCCTTCAGACAGAAGAAGGGTCTCGAACCGGCACGTCGCTGGAGAGAAGGAATGGGTGATGTGTTTCGGGTGGAGACCCTTTGTCATGTGTTTACATGTTCTTTTCTGTTCTGCTGCTGCAAGTAAGTATTTCATTGATCTGTTTGGGACATATGACGACAAAGCACTCTTGAAGACTCTTTCAATCGTCTATATACTAAAACTCTCGTTTGTTTGTTTGTTTGTTCCTGAACTACAGCCCAAACGGTACATGATAGCGCGACAATTGTAGGCCCACCTTACTCACCGTCGTCCCTTTGGTGCTAATGGAAGACGTTTCATTGAAATCGGTGCTATATTTTTCAAGTTATTCACATTTTAAAAGTTTAAATCTATCTCCTAGGGAGGGGGGTGGGGGGGGTGGTGGGGGGAGGGAGGATAAGGGGGATTGATGGGGATGGAGTGGGGGGAGGGGAAGGGAGGGAGGGGAAGGGGAGGGGGTGGGGGAGGAGGGGAGGGGAGGGGGATAGGTGGCGAGGTGGTGGCTACACCAATGCAGGAGAGGTTTGGGCCCAACGGGTCTACTTGGTCTAGTTTGTTCTATATCTCACTATAACACTGTCGGAATATCTCATTTCCCTCTCCCCTGACTCTCGGTCAGAAGAAGGGTCTCAACCCGAAACGTCACCCATTCCATCTGTCCAGAGATGCTGCCTGACCCGCTGAGTTACTCCAGCATTTTGTGTCTATCTTGGCTCTTGGTTCTTGACTCTTGAAAATGATGTTTCAACCTTTCTTCCTGCAAGGCTGAAACATCGGCACGGTGGCGCGGCGGTAGAGTTGCTGCCTTACAGCGAATGCAGCGCCTGAGACTCAGGTTCGATCCTGACTACGGGCGCCGTCTGTACGGAGTTTGTACGTTCTCCCCGTGACCTGCGTGGGTTTTCTCCGAGATCTTCGGTTTCCTCCCACACTACTCCAAAGACGTACAGGTTTGTAGGTTAATTGACTGGGTAAAATGTAAAGAACAATTGTCCCTAGTGGGAGTAGGATGGTGTTAATGTGCGGGGATCGCTGGGCGGCGCGGACCCGGTGGGCCGAAGGGCCTGTTTCCGCGCTGTATCTCTAAATCTAAAAATCTAAAAATCATGCATGTTTCTCCATCTCTGCCGGGCATTGCCTGTCTCGTGTTCTCACTCAGGGCCCCATCCCTCCATTTCTACCATTGAACCTGGTAGATTCAAACAGAACCCCTTCTCTGAGGTTCTTCCCCATAGCGCTCTCAAGAAAGAGGTCACCCCACAGCCCTGGCACAACATGGCAGTATTCAGTTCAGTTCACTTTTAGTATATTGTCACGTGTACCGAGGTACAGTGAAAAGCTTTCGCTGCGCGGTAACCAGTCAGCGGAAAAACAATACATGATTACAATCCACGGTGTACAGACACATGATAAGGGAATAACGTTTAGTGCAAGGTAAAGCCAGTAAAGTCAGACCAACGATAGTCCGAGGGTCACCAATGAGGTAGATAGTAGTTCACTACCCCTCTTTGGTTGTGGTGGGATGGTTCAGTTGCCTGATAACAGCTGGGAAGAAACTGTCCCTGAATCTGGAGGTGTGCGTTTCCACACTTCTGCACCTCTTGCCCGATGGGAGAGGGAAGAAGAGGGAGTGGCCGGGATGCAACTGGTCCTTGATGATGCTGCTGGCCTTGCCGAGGCAGCGTGAGGTGTAGATGGAGTCAATGGAAGGGAGGATGGTTTGACTGATGGTCTGGGCTGCGTCCACAATTCGCTGTCATTTCTTGCGGTCTTGCGATACTCTGAGCTACGTTACTTCCTATTCCCGTGATGATTTACTAACACATTCGGAATCAATCGGGACAATCAAAAAACTCCTTCACCCGTATCCACCCATCACTTGCCAGACTTTGTCCCACCCTCTCCTCTCTCTCAGCTTTCTCCCCCCTTCTAACAATCAATCTGAAGAAGGGCCCTGCCCTGAAACGTCACCTATGCATGTTCTCCCGAGAAGCTACCTGACCTGCTGAGTTTTTAGTTCTTGTTTTAGTGATACAGCGCGGAATCAGCCCCTTCGACCCACCGAGTCCGCACCGACCAGCGATCCCCGCACACTAACACTATCCTACGCACACCAGGGACAATTTACGTTTATACCCAGCCAAGCCACCTATAAACCTGCACGTCTTTGGAGTGTGAGAGGAAATGGAAGATCTTGGAGAAAACCCACGCAGGTCACGGGGGAGGACGTTCAAACTCCGTACAGACAGCGCCCGTACCCGGGTCTCTGGCGCTGTAAGGCAGCAACTACCGCCGTGCTAGAGTCTTGCCCCAATACTTTGTGGGGTTACTCCAGCACTTTGTGTCTATTTCAGAACAAATGTAACATCCTAGTTCTGGATGCCCCACCAGCAGAAACATTTCTTTTTCTGCCTCTTATGAAGATCTGACATCTGACTTCCATTTAAATCAATCATGCAACACGCTTGTTCTCATTAATCTGCTGAATTAACTGCTGGGCCACACCCTGTAAGTGTAGACGCGGTAAGTGCTCATAATGGAAGGAGATAGTCATAAAAATTACACACATGCCATTAACCAGAAGTCATTCACTACAAAGCCTCGATAAATGCTTTGAGATATCAGTCAACAAGATAAGTCACACATTTCTGGGGGTTTTCTAAATCGTCAAACTCTAACTAATCTAGATGCACAGCGGTAGAGTTGCTGCCTCACAGCGCCGGAGACCCGGGTTCCATCCTGATCCGGGCGCTGTCTGTACGGAGTTTGTACGTTCTCCCCGTGACCACGTGGTTTTTCTCCGGGTGCTCCGGTTTCCTCCCACACTCCAGAGACGTGCGGGTTTGTAGGTTAATTGGCTACGGTTAAAAAGTGTAAACTGTCACTAGCGTGTAGGATGGTGCTATTGTCCGGGGTGTTTGCCGATCAGCGTGGGCTTGGTGCGTTCCTTAGGTGCCTGAAAATGGGTGGTAAACAGATTCTGTTCCTGTCACTTTAAAGTTGCCGGTTTTAATTGGAGATGTGCTTCGCTTCTAAACTTCCTTCAGGGTATTGCTGATGCTTCAGAACACTAATACGAGTCAGCCCTCAGTACAAATAGCAGCCCTCAGTACAAATAGCACACATGTACAAGCACTCATCTATTCAACAGTGACATGATGTGCACACGTACCCAGATTAGTCCTCTCATAATCCGCTCAGCGACAATGTTTTGGTGTGGTAAAATATATTACAGATGTTGCCTCACTAGGCTGCTGACAAGGAAAGATCATGCACGCACTTATACTAATGTGGATCTTCTGCTAAGTGAAGTGTAGAAGGTGATAGAGCTTTCTACACTTGGCTTTCAGTCTAACATAGAACGCAGAACATAGAACACGGCAGAAGAAGGACACAAAAAGCTGGAGTAACTCAGCGGGTCAGGCAGCATCTCTGGAGAGAAGGAACGGGTGACGTTTCAGGTCGAGAACCTTCTTTAGGCCGAGAGTCAGGGGAGAGGGAAACGAGAGATGTGAAGGGGGTGCAAAGAACAAGTAACTGAAAGGTATGCAAAAGGACAAATCAAAGCCAGTAACGACGATCAGGGAAAGATGGAGCCCACAATGATATCTCCCTCTCCACTGACTCTCAATCTGAAGAAGGGTCTCGACTAGGGTTGCCAACTTCCTCACTCCCAAGTAAGGGACAAAAGGTGACGTCACCGCCCCACGTGACCTCGCCCAGCCAGCGGCCACGTGCTCCCGCTCCACTAATGGCGGCCGCCCGGGCCGGGAGGCGGGTTGCTAAGCAACCTCTGTTAGGCGGCGCCCGGGCCTACACTGTACGGGACCACAGCGCCCCCCGGGCCTAATATGGGACAAGGGCGGTCCCATATGGGACAAACTAATTTAGCCCAATATATGGGATGTCCTGGCTAATACGGGACAGTTGGCAACCCTAGTCTTGGCCCAAAACATCACCTATTCAATGTAAACTAACAACTGCAGTTCCTTCCTACCCAATGAACAGTACTGTGCAAGAACTATCCCACTGTATACCTTGACAGACGTCCTCATAGTCCACAACCCCAGAAATCATGGTGTCAGCTGCAAACTTACTAGCCAACCCATCTATGTTTATGCCCAAGTCATTTATAAATATATATCACAAACAGCAGTTCAGCACAGTAGTACAGCATAGAAACAGGCCCTTCGGCCCACCTAGTCAATGCCGACCATCCATCACCCGTTCACACTTGTTCTACGTTATCCCTTGTTCACACTTGTTCTACGTTATCCGTTGTTCACACTTGTTCTACATTATCCCTTGTTCACACTTGTTCACACTTGTTCTACGTTATCCCTTGTTCACACTTGTTCTACATTATCCCTTGTTCACACTTGTTCACACTTGTTCTACGTTATCCCTTGTTCACACTTGTTCTAAGTTATCACTTTCTCATCCACTCCCTGCACACGAGGGACCATTCACAGAGGGCCAATTAACCGACAAACCGGCAAGTCTTTGGGTTGTGTGAGGAAACCGGAGCGCCCGGAGGAAGACCCACGCGGTCACAGGGAGAACGTGCAAACTCCACGCAAAGCGGTCAGGATCAAGCCCAAGTCTCTGGTTCTGTGAGGCAGCAGCACTACCAGCCGCGTCTGTGTGCTGCCCCCCCCCCCGCCCCCCCCCCGATAAGGAAAGCCTCAGCAACCTTCCAGAAGCTCAGCTCCTTCCAAGGCAGGTCAGTCCGTAGTATTGGCCCCACATTTACCACTGCTCACACATTTTTGAGTAACTCTTCATAGTTATCACGCTTTGCAAACATATGGAGCTGTAACAGAATCATACTTGATAATAACAATAGAGCAGAAGGCCTAACAAATAATATAGAGAATCAAACAGCACAGACTGAGACCAATCAACCCACCATGCTGTGCTAGCCCTCTAAAAGACCAGTCCAATTAGCGACACTGTTCCTCAGTTCTTGCCCATACCCCTATGGTACGTCTTTACTTTTAGAATTTAGACTTCACAGATACAGTGTAGACACGGGCCCTTCGGCCCATCGAGTCCGCACTGACCAGCGATCCCCGTACACTAGCACTACCGCACGCACGAGCGACATTTTACCATTTTTACCAAAGCCAATTGACCAACAAACCTGCACGTCTTTGGAGTGTGGGAGGAAACCGGAGAAACCCAGGCGGTTACACGGAGAACGGACTAACTTAGTACAGGTGTCAGAGGTAATGGGGAGAAGGCAGGAGAATGGGGCTAGGAGGGAGAGATAGATCAGCCATGATAGAATGGCGGAGTAGACTTGATGGGCCGAATGACCTAATTCTACTCCTATCGTTTAGGACCATTTAACTCCATACAGACAGCACTCTCAGTCAGGATGGAACCCGGGTCTCTGGCGCTATAAGGCAGCAACTCTACTGCTACGCCACCGTGCCACCCTTGATGTCCTTTGTCAAACGTACACCCGGTTCCCATTTCGACATTACTGTTGAGCCTTCTTTCGTCATTCTTTCAGGCTGCGCATTCTGGATCACAATAAGAGGTGCGGCACAGTGGCGCAGCGGAAGAGTTGCTGCCTTACAGCACTTACAGCGTCGGAGACGGGTTCGATCCTGACCACGGGTGCTTGTCTGTATTGTGTTTGTACGTTCTCCCCGTGGGTTTACTCCTAGATCTTCGGTTTCCTCCCACACTCCAAAGACGTACAGGCTTGTAGGTTAATTGGCTTGGTATAAGTGTAAATTGTCCCGAGTGTGTGTAGGATAGTGTTAGTGTGCGGAGATCGCCATTCGGCACGGACTCAGTGGGCCGAAGGGCCTGTTTCCTCGCTGTATTTCCAAACTGAACCCACGGCAAGAAAACAATTCCCATCGCTGGACGCATAAGCACAGTATAAATTGGCCTGTCATCAACATTATGGCAAAAAGTGTAAAAGCTCTTCTGAAGAAGAATATTGATGTGTCAAATTACAAAGAATCATGAAAGTCAACTCTGTGACTGGAGGCCAGAGAGTAACTCATCCATCACAGGCAGGCTGCCATCTGCAACACACAATATTGATTCCATAAGACATAAAAGAGGGTCTTAAAAGCCAATACTCTGCCTTATTTACGACATGGAAAGTGTTTGATGTAAACATGAAACTGCAGTCCGACATAAATTATGTACTGAAGCATACACTTCAGAACTAATGCTAATTGATGAACAAGTCGGGCCGGGGTCTTGTCGGAAGGAACTTGTTACTTGACCAGCTTCCTCAGGTAATGAAGGCACGGACTAGGCCAATCTAGGCACAAGTGAGGTTTAGACTTTGGAGATAGAAAGCCTAAAACAGGCCATCCGGCCCACTGAGTCCACGCCGACCAGCCACACCACACACTCGTTCACAACTTTTACTCAAGCCAATTAACCTACAAATCTGCCGCCTTTGGCGTGTGGGAGGAAACCGGAGCACCCGGAGAAAACCCACGCGGTCACGGGGACAACGTACGAACTATGTACAGGCAGCACCCGCAGTCAGGATCGAACGTGGTCTCGGTTGGCCGAAGGCCTGTTTCCATGCTGCATCTTTCCATCGACTCAATCAAAAGGAAAACGTCAAAGAGATTTTATGAGGCTGAATAAAATGTTGATTCATTAGCATATAGAATAGACCCAGGTTCGATCCTGACCTCGGGCGCTGTCTGTACGGAGTTGGTACATTCTCCCTGTGACCGTGTAGGTTTTCTCCGAGATCTTCGGTATCCTTCCACACTCCAAAGACGTACAGGTTTGTAGGTTAATTGGCTTCTGTAAAATTGTAAATGCCCCAATGTGTGTAGGATAGTGCTGGTGAATGGGGTGATCGCTGGTTGGTACGGACTCGTTGGGCCGAAGGGCCTGTTTCCATGCTGTATCTTCAAAGTCTACAAGTCTAAACAGAACAGCGCAAGCACAGGCCCTTCGGCCCACAATGTGTGTCCGTGTCAAACATGATGCCAAGACCATCACTTATCAACCATATCCATAATCCATATCTCGAAACTAATCTAAATGAAACTAAACTAACCTAACACGAGTGAGTCCTCATTTCCCTCCCCCCCCCCCCCCCCCCCCCCCCGGCTCCCAGTCTGAAGAAGAGTCTCGACCCGAAACGTCACCCGTTCCTTCTCTCCAGAGATGCTGCCTGTCCCGCTGAGTTACTCCAGCATTTTATGTCTTTTTCTCCAAAGACGTACAGGTTTGTAGGCTAATCGGCCCGGTATAAATTTTATGTCTATCTTCGTGAGATGGGTGGTAAATTGCCTGGCTGATTCGCGAACTTGAACAAAGTTTACCTGCAGGCTCCTAATCCCCTGGAACAATGCTCCAACTCTCGATATAAATTACTTCTCTTAAGTGTTTTACGTACCACGGTTAGCCTGTCAGCCACAAAGCTCGAAACGCAATCATCTTCAAATTAAGATATCCCATGGCGGGACACAGATAAACTTAAGTGCTATTACCCATTTGATCAAAACAAGAAACTTATTTCTTCTCATCATAATCCTAATTTGAAAGCTTTTTGATGACAGGGCAGTTATCCTCAAAAAAAACATATGGTTTACTTCAGAAAAGAAACACTCACCCGGTCTGTCTCTTTAACATTTTTTTACAATCCTGATGGTAACATAAAGCTTAATCAATGCCATTTCACTGACACGTGGGGTATAAATCAAACTAAATGGAAAACAGCGTAAATCTGCAGAGAAGCAAACTGTTGAGTTAAGTGCTGGGCATGTTCACAACTTTGGAGATACCAGTGACTGATCCCTGAACTTTGTGTAAACTATTCTTAAAATTCATTCTCGGTTGAAGATATCACTTGCCCACAGCTAACACTTACAGGCAGGCAGGGCCGGATTAAGCTAGTGCGGGGCCCGTAGCATCTATCTACTAAAACTCTCGTTTGTTTGTTTGTTTGTTCCTGAACTACAGCCAAAACGGTACACGATAGTGCGACAATTTTAGGCCCACCTTACTCACCGTCGTCCCTTTGGTGCTAATGGAAGAGGTTTCATTGAAATCGGTGTTATATTTTTAAGTTATTCACATTTTAAAGTTTAAATCTATCTCCTAGGGAGGGAGGGAGGAGCAGGGAGGATACAGGGGGTTGAGGGAGATGGAGTGGGGGGGAGGGGAAGGGGATAGGGGAGGAGGGAGGGGATGGAGGAGAGGAGAGGGGAGTGTGGAGAGGGGAGGGGAGGGGGGGAGAGGGTGCTGCACCAATGCAGGAGCGGTTTGGGCCTAACGGCTCCACTTGGTCTAGTATGTTATAAAGGGGCCTTAACTACGGAACAAGGTGACATCACCGCCCGCGCCCCACGTGACCTCACCCAGCCACCGGGCACGTGCTCCCGCTCCACCAATGGTGGCCTCCCGGGCCGGGAGGCGGGTTGCGACCTCCGTTCAGCGAATGCGCTCGGCCCCGCTCCCCGCTCCCCGAACTCCGTTAACATTAACGATCTCCGTTAGCCTCCACTGTCCGGGCCTACAGTGTCGGGGCCTACAGCGGCCTGTCTCTGTCTTGCTACCTGTCTCTGTCCCTCTGGGTGCGTGTGGAGGGGTGGGGGGGTGGTGACGGTCTGTGTGGAAGGGTCGGCGGTTGGGCGCCGACTGCCCGTCAGTGCGCGCAGCCCCGCCAACACATTCAAACCCTCAGTGGGATGCCGATTTCAAGCATTTAGCGCGGGCGGGGCCCTCGAAAGTGCGGGGCACTATGTTACTCTGTTAACCCGGCCCTGCGGGCAGGCCTCTCATGCTCTGATTCATCGCCTGAAATCGGATGAGATCGATGGGCGGCACGGTGGCGCAGCGGTAGCGTTGCTGCCTTACATCGAATGCAGCGCCGGAGACCCGGGTTCGATCCTGACTACGGGTGCCATCTGTACGGAGTTGGTACGTTCTCCCCGTGACCTGCGTGGGTTTTCTCCGAGATCTTCGGTTTCCTCCCACTCTCCAAAGACGTACATGTAAAAAATTGTCCCTAGTGTGTGTAGGATAGTGTTAATGTGCGGGGATCGCTGGGCGGCGCGGACTCGGTGGGCCGAAGGGCCTGTTTCCCTGCTGTAGCTTTCAATCAATCAACTGTGTAGGGGGTGGATGTGAAAGTGGGATTTAGATAGAGATAGTGTGAGCGGGCAGTCGATGGACGGCGGGGATTCAGTGGGCCGAAGGGCCTGTTTCCCTGCTGTACCTTTCAATCAAACAAACAACTGTGTAGGGAGACGGGATAACATGGGACGAGTGTGAGCATGTGATCGATGGTCGGCGTGGACTCAGTGGGCCGAAGGGCCTGTTGCCATGCTGTAATTTTAAATCAATCAGGTTCGAGGAGGAGATTTAGGCAGAATTGGGCCATTCGGCCCATCAAGTCTACTCTGCCATTTAATCATGGCTGTCCTATCTTCCCCTCTCAACCCCATTCTCCTGCCTTCTCCCCATAACCCCTGACACCCGCACTAATCATGAATCTATCTATCGCCATCTTAAAAATACCCACTGACTTGGCCTCCACATCCGTCTGTGGCAATGAATCCCACAGATTCACCACCCTCTGACTAAAGAAGGCGGTGGGTGTAGGGGTGGGAGAGGGAGTGGGCGAGCATAGAAGCAGTGTGAGCCGGTGATCGATGGTCGGCGTGGACTTAGTGCGCTGAAGGGTCCATGTATTTAGCCAGTCACAGTTTAAAGATGTAGTGTGGAAGCAGGTCCTTCGGCCCACACACCGACCGTCCATCTCACTATTCACACCAGTTCTACATCACGCCACTTTCCCCATCCACTCCCCGCACACTAGGAGGCGATTTGCAGAGGCCAATTCATCCACAAATCCGCACGACTTTACAATTTGGGAGGAAACCGGAGCACCTGGGGGAAACCCACGTGGTCACAGGAAGAGCATGCAAACACCGCACAGACAGCACAGAGGCTGGGACCGACGCCGGATCTCTGGCGAACCTCTGGTGAGGCAGCGGTCTACCAGCTGTGCCACTGCGCCATGCTGGTAAGAAGGGCCGACTTTCCTATGGAGCCAACTCATGTTTCGTTCAATGACGCAGTCATTTAGCAGCTGCCATTGGATAACATATCTGGAACAATAATCACGAGACAACCATATCAAGAACTGGGGCATTTTAACTTGTGTGCAATGTACTCCTGTTAATTTAAACTCAAATTATCCACTCATTGAAATTGCATAATTTTAATAAAACAGCTCAGCAGGTGGGTTTTTTTTGTACAATTTCAATTCAAATTAAGGAATAATTCAAGTGAAACAATTTTGCATTATGGATAGTAGACTGCACCGAGGGCTGATTTAGATTGTCACAGGAATATCAAAATGCAGCTTGAAATTATCCATAGGTCAACACTGTCACGGGTGGGACATGGCCATCTTGCTTGAGTAGGCCGAACCCTCAGGCTTCCGGGTCAAAGGTCAAGGCATCTATCCTTGCGTTTCAGACTCAAACACAAACTCTACATGGGCCTGATGCCGACTAGGAGCTACTCTCTCAGATGGCTCTGTGTCAAAGAGTCACACAGCATGGAAACAAGATCCCTCGGCCCAATTCGTCCATGCCGACTAAGATGCCCTATCTGAGCTTGTACCATTTCCCTGCGTTTGGCCCATATCCTATCCATGTACCAAACATCTACCTTCTCTGGAAGGACACTACTTCATTGCTCTCGTGCAAACCATCCAACACAGAGTCATAGAGTGATACTGCGTGGAAACAGGCCCTTCGGCCCAACCTGCCCAGTGCATCACGGACTGTATTAACTTCTGTGTGGAGAACACTGCACCCACCAGGACTGTACGGTCTTTCTCCAACAACAAACCCTGGGCCAACCCTGACATAAAGGATCTCCTCAAGGAGAAAAAGCGGGCCTTTAAGTCGGGAAATAAGGAGGAGCTGAAGGCTGTGCAGAAGGAGCTGAGGAGGAGGATCAGAGAGGGGAAGAACAGCTACAGGAAGAAGATGGAGGACCAGCTGCAGAGGAACAACATCAGTGGAGTCTGGAGAGGCCTCAAAACCATCTCTGGGTACAAGGAACCGGACTCCCAGGCCATGGGGGACCAGGAGTGGGTGAACGATCTGAACCTTTTCTTCAACAGGTTCGATCAGTCACCTCCCCCTCCCCTGGTCCAGTCACCCCTGCTGCAGCCCCCCTTGTCTGCACATCCAGTACACTGCCCCCACCTCCCCTCCCACAGCACTTGGGTCACAGTCACCACCCACTGCTTCTGCTTCTCCTGCCCCAACCCCACCTCCCCCCATACCATCCC
Organism: Rhinoraja longicauda; assembly: GCF_053455715.1. Taxonomy (NCBI): domain Eukaryota; kingdom Metazoa; phylum Chordata; class Chondrichthyes; order Rajiformes; family Arhynchobatidae; genus Rhinoraja; species Rhinoraja longicauda. The sequence continues at coordinate 32,102,664 of NC_135975.1, forward strand.
TCCCCACACCCCCTCCTCCTCCTCACACCCGTGAGCACCCAACCCCTGTGCTCCAATCTGTCTTTCTCCACAGACCAGGTGAGGAATGAGCTCAGGAAGATCAATGTGAGGAAGGCGGCTGGTCCAGACAGCATCAGCTCGAGGCTCCTCAAGTCCTGTGCAGACCAGCTGTGTGGGATAGTGGAGCACGTCTTCAATCTGAGCCTGAAACTGGGGAGAGTTCCACAACTGTGGAAAACATCCTGTGTGGTACCGGTGCCAAAGACGCCGCACCCGGAAGGAACCCAACAGCTACAGGCCGGTGGCACTGACATCACCCCCGATGAAGACACTGGAGCGTCTGGTCCCTCGCCCATCTCCGCCCCCTGGTGAGACCATCAATGGATCCGCTGCAGTTCGCCTACCAGACTCGCATCGGGGTGGAGGACGCCATCATCTACCTACGGCACAGAGCTCTCTCACACCTGGAGAGGCCGGATAGCACTGTGAGAATCATGTTCTTTGATTTCTCCAGTGCATTCAACGCCATCCATCCAGGGCTTCTGGGGGACAAGCTGGAGCACACAGGAGTGGATCACCACCTCACATCCTGGATTCTGGACTACCTCACCAACCGACCACAGTATGTGAGGACAAAGGACCTGGTCTCGGACAGGGTGGGTCTGCAGCACTAGGGTTCCACAGAGAACAGTGCTAGCGCCATTCTTGTTCACCCTGTACACTGCGGACTTCAGGCACAGCTCTGCAGACTCCTATCTACAGAAGTTCTCTGACGGACTCTGCCATCGTCAGCCTCTTCACGGGCGACGAGGACAGGGCGTACAGAGAACTGATCAAGGGAGTTTGTGGACTGGTGCCAGCAGAACCGCCTCCGGATCAACGCGGGGAAAACCAGGGAGATGGTGGTAGATTTCCGCAGGCGCAGCCAGGTCCCCCCCGACACCGGTGAACATCCAGGCAATGGACATCGAGAGGGTGGATTCTTATAAGTACCTGGGTGTCTACCTCAACAATAAACTGGACTGGACTGAAAACACCGATGCGCTATACAGAAAGGGCCAGAGCAGACTTTATCAGCTAAGGAGGCTCAGTTCCCTTGGAGTGCAGGGGGCACTGCTAAGGACCTTCTACAACACGGTGCTTCCATCAGCTATTTTCTATGGAGTGGTCTGCTGGAGCAGCAGCATCTCAGCGGTGGAAGGGGAAGAGACTCGACAAGCTGGTCAGGAAGGGCAGCTCTGTCCTGGGTTGCCCCCTCGACTCAGTGCAGGTGGTGGGAGAGAGGAGGGTGATGGCAAAGCTAACATCGCTGCTGGACAACGACTCCCACCCCATGCAGGACACTGTCACTGCACTGAGTAGCCCCCTTCAGTGACAGACTCCTTCACCCCAAGTGCATGAAGGAGAGATATAGGAGGTCCTTCCTTCCCGCTGCCATGAGACTGCACAACCAGCACTGCTCCCAGCAGACGAGTCAACAATAACAGCTAAGAACACACAGAAAACTGATGACAATTTATGTATCTTTTATTTATAGTGAATGATCTTTTGTTCCCTAGCTTTCCACTTTGCTGCTGTAACACTGTAAATTTCCCCGGTGTGGGACGAATAAAGGAATATATTATTATTATTATTATTGCCCGCACCGCCCAACATGTCCCACCTACACTAGTCCCACCTGCCTACGTTTGGCCCATATCCCTCCAAACCTGTCCTATCCATGTACCTGTTTAACTGCTTCTTAAATGTTGGGATTGTCCCTGCCTCAACTACCTCCTCCATCAGCTTATTCCATACACCCACTCCCCTTTGTGTGAAATGGTTACCCCCCTCAGCATCTTGTTCAATCTTTTCCCCATCACCTTTTCCCCCATCTCCTCCGGTCCTCGATTCACCTACTCGAGGAAGAGACTCTATGCATCTACCCGATCTATTCCTCTCATGATTTTATACATATCCAAAGTATATCCAACATTTGCCTCCCAACATGAGCACTAATGAATGATCATCAGCTCATTAAAGTGGTTGCTGTTTGTTGCATCTAGTTACCACTGAATTGGCTACAAGATTTATTTCCATCAAAACAGCGGCCACACTTAAAGATTCTTAATCTATATACTAAAACTCTTGTTTGTTTGTTTGTCCCTGAACTACAGCCAAAACGGTACACGATAGCGCGACAATTTTAGGCCCACCTTACCCACCGTCTAATGGTGCTAATGGAAGAAGTTTCATTGAAATCGGTGTTATATTTTTTGAGTTATTCACATTTTAAAGTTTAAATCTATCTCCTAGGGAGGGGAGGGGATGGAGGGATGGGGGGGGAGGGAGGGGATGGAGGGAGGGGGAGGGAGGCAGGGAGGGGGGAGAAGGGAGGGGGAGGGAAGGAGGGGGAGAAGGGAGGATAAGGGGGGGGTTGATGGGGATGGAGTGGGGGTGGGGAGGGAGGGAGGGGAAGGGAGGGTAGGGAGGGGGAGTAGGGGAGTGGGAGGAGAGGGGAGGGGAGGGGGGCAGGGGGGGGAGGAGAGGGTGCTGCACCAATGCAGGAGAGGTTTGGGCCAACTTGTTCTAGTTATCTATAAAACCCGTGATTGCCAATGCTGTCGAACAATGAGTTGATAAATTCAAGTGACTCCATATCCATTCCTCCACATTCACATATCTCAGGACTGCCTCTGGAACCCCCTGGGCCTTCAAGGCCTGGATAGGCTGGATGTGGCGTGGATGTTTCCACTAGTGGGATAGTCTAGGACCAGAGGGCACAGCCTCAGAATAAAAGAACGTACTCTTACATTAGAGGGGAGGAGGAATTTCTTTAGCCATGGAATGGTAAATCTGTGGAATTCTCCGCCAATGACAGCTGCGGAGGCCAAGTCATTGGGCATTTTTAAAGGCGGGGATTGGTAGGCTCTGATTGGTGAGGTTAGGGGTAAAGGCAGGGGAATGGGGCTCAGTGCGAAAAGTAGATCAGCCATGATCAAGTGGCAGAGCAGGCACTGATGGGCCAAGTGGTCTAATTCTGCACTGATGTTTTATGAATTGTGAAGACCATCCTTCAAACCGCATGAGTTGTCTGAGCCTGGCCCCCTGTCTAATCTATTCCATCCATGGCCAAGCGCCAAATCTCGGCGGGTTATTTTTCTGCATCGAGCCAGGAGACTCCCTCCACATTACTTCAGAAGTGCAGCAACTTGCTGTGAGCACTGATCAACTGCTTGAGAGCAAACTGGGCAATTTTAATATGAAAAAATTATCCGCAATATTTCATACCTCACACCTCCCGGCTGTTTTCACCATTGATAGCCACACTGAGGCAGATGGGAACACATTCTCCAGCCAATGTGTATACGGTACAACATCATTTCGATTTACACCAGAGAAGCCGAAAATATATAAAGGTAAGCTGTATGCAAACAAACTCCGAATATGGATAGCTTTTACACCTTCCAAATTGCACCATCATTTTTCGAACACATCGCATCTGTTGAAAATAATTTTCCAAAAAATGTGTCTCGAACGTTGACTAATATGAAACAGAGATAGAGAAGTCAAAGCACGCACAATGATTTGTGTCTTAAAGAGGGGGAAGAAAAATACACATTACTCACTGTTTACAGCAGTGGAAACACTTCCAGAAAGATTGTAATGTCACTCGTATGTCAATCAGAGGTGTCTTTATCTTGGTGGCCGCGGTACATTTTTAATGGCGTTATTCGTTACTTTGGTGGGGAGTTAAAAGTCACATGCGGGAAAATGGAGTTTGGATGCAGATCACCCATGGTCAAACGGAATGATGAAACAAGCTCAGAGACTTAACGCTGCCCGGTCCAGTACTTACAAGAAAAGGCGTGATGCATAAGGAGAACTGAAATCAAGGATCTGAACCGACAACCTAACCTTTAGAATGGAGTCAAAAGGCCAGAACACAGCAATTTGCAACAGCGTTGGCAGTGCACTCGAACAGTATTATATCTGCACATTTTGATTTAGAGTTATAAGAGTCAGGCAGCGAGGAAAGAGGCCCTTCGGCCCAACTTGCCATGGCCCCAAGATGGACACAAATTGCTGGAGTAACTCAGCAGGTCAGGCAGCATCTGTGGAGAAAAGGAATAGGCGACGTTTTGGGTCGTGACCCTTCTTCAGATTGAAAGACAGAAAAGGCCAGAAAACATGCCCATGCCTCATCTGAACTCGTTCCGTTTGATTTGGCCCATATCCTTCTAAACCTTAACAGAAACAAGGAACTGCAGATGCCGGTTTACAGCAAGATAGGCACAAAGTGCTGGAGTAAGCAAGGATCTTGAAGAAGAGTCCCGACCGTGAAACGTCACCCATCCTTTTTCTCCACAGACGCTGCCTGCCCTGCTGAGTTACTCCAGCAATTTGTGGCTATCCTTCTAAATCTTTCCTACCACCATGTGTCTGTCCAAAATGTTCTTTTACATGAAAGATAATGAAAGGAATTTTTCAACTGTGTCTGTAAAATGTGGACGTGGAAAGGATGTTTCCTGTAATGGGAGAGTCTAGAATCAAAGGGCACAGCCTCAGAATAAAACTGCGTGCCCTTTAGAATGGAGATGAGGAGGAATCTCTTTAGCCAGAGGGTGGTGGATTTGTGAATTCATTGCCACAGACGGTGGTGGACGCCAAGACATTGGGTATTTTTAAAACGGTTTAGTTTAGAGATTTAGCACCGAAACAGGTCCTTCAGCCCAGCGAGTCCACCGCCAACCCATACGCTGGCACTTTCTCTACACACACTAGGGGACAATTCACAATTTTACCAAGCCAATTAGACTACAAACCTGTATTTCTTTGGAATGTGGGAGTAAACCGGAGATCCGGAGAAAACACCACGCAGGTCACAGGGAGTACGTACCAAACACTGTACAAACACCCGTGTTCAGGATCGCATGTAAGGCAGCAACCCTACCGCTGCGTCACTGTGCCAATGGGTTCTTGATTGGTAAGGGTGTCGAAGGGAGAAGGTACAAGAATGGGGGCGAGAGGAAAAATAGATCAGCCCATGATTGAATGGCGGAGGCAGCAATGATGGGCCAAATGGCCCAATTCTGCTTCTATGTCTAATGGTCTGATAGTCGTTTCATTTTGTATTTAATATTATACTGGACCCATTGGGCCCAAACCTCTCCTGTAATGCAGCAGCACCCTCTCCTCCCTCCCCTCCCCACCCCCCCCCCCCCCCCCCCCCCCCCCACTCCATCCCCCCTCAACCCCCCTTATTCCCCTCCTCCACCCCTCCCCTCCCTCCCCCCTCCCTCCCCTCCTCACCTCTCCCACCTCCCCTCCCTCTCCCCTCCCTCCACTCCCTCCCTCCCTCCCTCCCCCTCCCCTCCTCCCTCCCTCCCTCCCCCTCCCTCTCCCACCTCCCCCTCCACACCTCTCCCTCCCTCCCCCTCCACCCTCCACCCCACTCCCTCCTCCCCCTCCCTCTCTAGAAGATAGATTTAAACTTAAAAATGTGAATAACTAAAAATATGACACCGATTTCAATGAAACTTCTTCCAATAGCACCAAAAGGGACGACGGTGATTAAGGTGGGTCTAAAATTGTCGCGCTATTGTGTACCGTTTTGGCCGTAGTTCAGGAACAAAACAAACAAACAAACAAACTGAAAGTTTTAGTACATAGATACTCTCTGTACTACAACTCATGAAGAAGTCCTACCAGTAATATCAGAGGTGGAAGGTTAGCTGCAAGCCTGCATCAGTCCATCATTACAAAAGCAACGTCCACAGGACAGGGGTATCTCAAAGAGCAGATGCAGGTCTCAGCTCCATGCTGAATACTGTTTTGACCACAATGTTCGGGATGCTTATCTGGATATTGAACAATGCCTGCTTTGTATCAGCGACGTTGAAAGGGGAGGGCAGGAAAGGCCAAAGAATATTTCAACCTGACTGCTTGCAAAAGGGCTGGTTCAGAATACACATGCATGTGAGTGAGACACATGGTGCTGCAGGTGCTGGAAATCCTGAGCAAAACAACAAAGTGCTGAAGGAACTCAGCGGGTCGGACAAACGGGGTCTTGACCCGAAACGTCGTCTGTCTATTCCCTCCATGTCCTCTGGTTTCCTCCAGCACTTTGTGTTTCACCTGTTTCTCTAAACTAAACTAAACTAACACTTAAAAGAGTCCTTCGTCTTAAGAAGGGCCCTGACCCGAAGCATCATCTGGCCATTACTCTCCACAGATGCATCCTGACCGCGGGGGAAGACGGCAGGGGAAGAGAAAAATACATTCTGCCTTCCATCACAGTGAGGAGGGGAATGGAGGAGACTCACTGTGATGGATTTTTCTTTTTTTTGTGTTTTGTGTTGGTTATGATTGTGTGTGAGATTGTTTATTTTTATTGCTCTATTGCTGAACTGTGGGTGAACTTTCATTTCACTGCACATCGTGTATGTGTACGTGACAAATAGACTTGACTTGACTAGACATGTGATGGGGCCAGGTAAGTAATAGGTAGATATGGATGAGGTGGGTTCTTTGATAGTTGGACATTGGCCAGAGGTGAAGAATGAGAATGTGCTCAGTTTAGTTCAGAGATTCAGCACGGAAAAGGGCCCTTTCGGCCCACCCCACCGAGTCCGCACTAACCATTGGTCACCCCGTTCGCACTGGTTCTCTGTTATCCCACTTTCGCATCCACTCCCTGCACACTGGGGCAACTTACAGGGGGCCGATTAACCCACAAACCCGCACGTTTTGAGGAAACCGGATCATCCGGAGAAAACCCACGCAGTCACAGGGAGAGGGTGCAAATCCAAACACAGACAGCATCGCCCGTATTCAGGATCGAACCCGGGTCTCTGGCGCTGTGAGGTGGCAGCACTGCCAGCTACACCACTGTACCACCCCTTGCACCGCCGATCTTCCGCATATCCTGATCAATACTGTTTCCTCAACTCTCAGCACTGAACAGAACCATGTGCACTTGCAACAACTGCTACCTGAAACATCACTGTGACAATCAGTCGGAGAGGTCTGTCGCAAGTCATGTCAATTAATCCCAGCGAAAGAACCACTACTTCGTTCTTCAAGAGGGACTGCTTCACCTGACAGATGTGGAGCTGATGAGGGAATCTTTCACATCTGGCTGAAATGTCTATCTCTTGACTTTTAATTTAGAGATCGACTTTCGAGATTCAGTGCGGAAGCATGCCCTTTTGTCCCAGCGAGTCCGCACCGACCAATGATCACACGCGCATACCAGCAGTTGGCTTCAATTGGTAAATTGTCCCTAGTGTGTGTGTGTGTGTGTGTGTGTGTGGGTGTGTGTGTGTGTGTGTGTGTGTGTGTGTGTGTAGGAGAGTGCTAGTATCCAGGGATCGCTGGTCGGTGTGGACTCGGTAGGTCGAAGGGCCCGTTTCCATGCTGTATCTCCAAACGAAACTAAACTAAGGCGCAATTTACGAATTTTACCGAAGTGTGGGAGGAAACCAGAACACCTGGAGAAAAGCCATGCAGGTCACGGGGAGAGCGTACAAGCTCCGTGCAGACAGCACCTATAGTCAGGATCGAACCAGGGTCTCCGGCGCTGCAAGGCAGCAACTCTACCGCTGTGCCACCGTAGTTAGTTGTACGAATTTGGTACAAGTTGAAATTAATGAAATTAAATATACCAACAAGCTGCAAATGCTGGAAATCTAAAATGGAAGTTAAGACTACAATGACAATAGACATGAGTGGCAGATCAGGCAACAACTGTGGAGTCTGTAACCAGAAGTCAATTTCTGGTGGAAGATTTCAGTATATATTCACACAGAGGGTGGTGGGTGTATGGAACGAGCTGCCAGAGGAGGTAATCGAGGCAGGTGCTATATTAGCATTTAATAGACATTTGGACAGGTGCATGGAAAGGAAAAGTTTACGGGTTATGCTGTCAAATGCGAGTTTAGTTGGGGTGTTTTGGTTGGCAGGTTGTGCATATATTAGGTATATAATACCTACACACACATATACCTACACACACACACACACACAGTGTATAGGCTTGTATACACTGGAATTTAGAAGTATGAGAGGGGATCTTATCGAAACGTATAAGATTATTAAGGGGTTGGACACATTAGAGGCAAGAAACATGTTCCCAATGTTGGGGGAGTCCAGAACCAGGGGCCACAGTTTGAGAATAAGGGGTAGGCCATTTAGAACAGAGATGAGGAAAAACTTTTTCAGTCAGAGAGTTGTGAATCTGTGGAATTCTCTGCCTCAGAGGGCAGTGGAGGCCAATTCTCTGAATACATTCAAGAGAGAGCTAGATAGAGCTCTTAAGGATAGCGGAGTCAGGGGGTATGGGGAGAAGGCAGGAACGGGGCACTGATTGAGAATGATCAGCCATGATCACATTGAATGGCGGTGCTGGCTCGAAGGGCCGAATGGCCTACTCCTGCACCTATTGTCTATTGTCTATTGTCTATATATATATATACATATATATATATATACATACACACATACACATATATAATATATACATATAATATGTTCTGGTAACAAAGGCAGCTATTGTCATGTCTTTCCAGCAACAGTTATTGGCAGTAATGTGTTGAGTTAAACTAACGATACACACTAAATGCTGGAGTAACTCAGCGGGACAGGCAGCATCTCTGGAGAGAAGTTTTGGGTCGAGACCCTTCTAAATTAACGTTCCCTTGAGGTCAGATTCCCTTTTTAATGGACATTGCCAGAGTGTGGCGTTGTGCCTCCTGAAAGTCTCTCCCAGATACGAGATTCATGAGCCATTTACCAGGAGAACAGTCGCAGGGAAGGAGAAGGTTTAGTTTAGTTTAGTTTAAAGATACAGGGCGGGGATCAGGCCCTTCGGCCCATCGAGTCGGGGCCGACCAGCGACTGCCCCGTACACTAGCACTATCCTACTACAATATTTACGGGAGCCAATTAACCAACAGACCAGCACGTCTTTGGAGTATGGACGGAAACCGGAGCAAACCCACGCGGTCACGGGGCAAACGTGGAAACTCCGGACAGACAGCACCCGTGGTCAGGATCGAACCCGGGTCTCGGGTTCCATAAGGCAGCAGCTCTACCACTGCGCCACTGTGCTGCCCGCAAGTTGTAGAGTACAGAAACAGGCCCTTCGGCCCATCACATCCATGCTGACCCTTTTACCATGATGACATTTGCTAGTGTCGGGCCTGTATCCTTCTACCAGTACTGTATCCTTCTACCAGGGCTGTATCCTTCTACCTTGCACCAGTCTGAAGAAGGGTCTCGACCCGAAACGTCACCCATTCCTTTTCTCCCGAGATGGTGCCTGACCGCTGAGTTACTCCAGCAGTTTGTGTGAATAAATCGATTTGTACCAGCATCTGCAGGTATTTTCTTATACTGTGTCCTTCTATCCCCTTGTCTACTTAAATGTCTGCTTAAATGCGTCTTTAAATGAAGTGATTGTATTCGATTCGACCCACCTCCTCTGGCAGCAGGTTTAGATTATCAATCACTCCTCTGTGCAAAAGACTTTCCCCTCAGGTCACCTTTGAAACTCTGCCCTCTTGTTTTTTGATAGCCCCAAGGGACCTCACTGTTCCTTGTCCGATCATCTCCCTGTTGCCCTTGCGAGAGGGGTAGGCAGTAACGTGTGGGATGCAGGAGCCCCACAAACATCTCCATCTAGTATGGAGAACCACACACGTGTGATAAGAGACAAAAAGCTGGAGTACCCCAGCGGGTCAGGCAGCATCCCTGGAGAGAAGGAACAGGTGACGTGTCGGGTCGAGACCCTTCTTCAACAAGAGTCAGGGTACAGAGACACAAGAGATATCGACGGTGATATAGAGAGATATAGAACGTACAGAAATTATAAAAGGACTGAACAAGCTAGATGCAGGAAAAATGTTCCCAGTGTTGGGGGAGTCCACAATCAGAGGCCACACAGTCCTAAGAATAAAGGGGGAGGCCATTTAAAACCGAGGAGAGAAAAAAAAATTTTACCCAGAGAGTTGTGAATTTGTGGAATTCTCTGCCACAGAGGGCAGCGGAGGCCAATTCACTGGATGAATTTAAAAGAGAGTTAGATAGAGCTCTGGGGGCTAGTGGAATCAAGGGATATGGGGAGATGAATGGCGGTGCTGGCTGGAAGGGCCAAATGGCCTCCTCCTGCACCTATTTTCTATAACATAACATATAACATATAACAACTACAGCATGGAAACAGGCCTGTCCGGCCCTACCAGTCCACGCCGACCATTCTCCCTGACCTAGTCTCATCTACCTGCACTCCAGACCATAACCCTCCAATCCCCTCCTATCCATATACCTATCCAATTTACTCTTAAATAATAAAATCGAGCCAGCCTCCACCACTTCCACCGGAAGTCCATTCCATACAGCCACAACCCTCTGAGTAAAGAAATTCCCCCTCATGTTACCCCTAAACCTTTGTCCCTCAATTCTGAAGCTATGTCCCCTTGTTGGAATCTTCCCCACTCTCAAAGGGAAAAGCCTACCCACGTCAACTCTGTCCGTCCCTCTCAAAATTTTAAAAACCTCTATCAAGTCCCCCCTCAACCTTCTACGCTCCAAAGAATAAAGACCCAACCTGTTCAACCTCTCTCTGTAGCCTAAGTGCTGAAACCCAGGCAACATTCTAGTAAATCTCCTCTGTACCCTCTCCATTTTGTCGACATCCTTCCTATAATTTGGCGACCAGAACTGCACACCATACTCCAGATTCGGCCTCACCAATGCCCTGTACAATTTCAACATTACATCCCAACTTCTATACTCGATGCTCTGATTTATAAAGGCAAGCATACCAAACGCCTTCTTCACCACCCTATCCACATGAGATTCCACCTTCAGGGAACAATGCACAGTTATTCCCAGATCCCTCTGTTCCACTGCATTCCTCAATTCCCTACCATTTACCCTGTACGTCCTATTTTGATTTGTCCTACCAAAAATGCAGCACCTCAACACTTATCAGCATTAAACTCCATCTGCCATCTTTCAGCCCACCCTTCCAAAAGGCCCAAGTCTCTCTGTAGACTTTGAAAATCTACCTCACTATCAACTACTCCACCTATCTTAGTATCATCTGCATATTTACTAATCCAATTTGCCACACCATCATCCAGATCATTAATGTAAATGACAAACAACAGTGGACCCAATACAGATCCTTGGGGCACTCCACTAGACACTGGCCTCCAACCTGACATACAATTGTCAACCGTTACCCTCTGGTATCTCCCATTCAGCCATTGTTGAATCCATCTTGCAACCTCACTATTAATACCCAACGATTTAACCTTCTTAATCAACCTTCCATGTGGAACCTTGTCAAATGCCTTACTGAAGTCCATATAGACAACATCCACAGCCTTGCCCTTATCAATTTCCCCTGGTAACCTCTTCAAAAAATTCAAGAAGATTAGTCAAACATGACCTTCCAGGCACAAATCCATGTTTCGAAATGAATGAAAGATATGCAAAACGTAACGATGATCAAAGAAAGGTTGAGCTCACAATGGTCCATTGGTGGCTGTGCGCTAGGTAGTAATGAGTGATGTGTAAGAAGGAACTGCAGATACTGGTTTAAACGAGAGATAGACACTAAACAGTGTCTTGTGTGCGATACAGGCAGTGAAACTCAACAGGACAACAGTGAAACTAGTACGACCACTAGGGTAGGGGAGGGCCGGAGAGAGGGGGGGGGGGATTGCAAGGGTCACCTGAGGGGTTCCCTTCCTGCACCACGGCGATATTTTCAAAACACAAAGGATGACAAACTCTGGGATGTTGAGGGAGAACGCAGAATGCTGGAGGAGCTCGGTGGGTCAGGCAGCATCCAGCACCTCCACAGATGCTGCCTGAGTTACTCCAGAACGTTTGCAAGCCAATGATCACAAGGAACTCTGTCCGAAATGATGTCAGCTCTCCACCCTCGTGGGAAATCGAGCCAATAATAATATTATTATTAATGCTGTACCTTATTCGGGGAAAGTGTAACACTCACTCCAAATCTCCATCTCTCTCTCGCACAATCACTCACACACACACACCTCCTCTCACTCTCTCTCACACTCTCACCTCACACTCTCACTCACACTCTCACTCTCGCTCACACATATTCTCTCACACACACAATATCACTCACACACACGCTCTCACACTCTCTCACACTTTCTTTCACTCTCACACACACTCTCTCTCACACTTTCTCACACTCTCTCTCACACACTCTCTCTCTCCTCACACACTCTCTCTCACACTTTCGCACTCTTTCTTTCACGCACTCACTCTCTCACACACTCTCTCTCACACACACTGTCTCACACTTTCTCACACTCTTTCTCACACACACTCTCTTCCTCTCACACTCTCTCT